>NC_136654.1:705473-707973 GCF_949748355.1 Melanostigma gelatinosum
TAATAATGTTAATGTACAAGTATTAATGTTAATAATGTTAATGTACAAGTATTAATGTTAATCATGTTAATGTACAAGTATTAATGTTAATAATGTTAATGTACAAGTATTAGTGTTAATAATGTTAATGTACAAGTATTAGTGTTAATTATGTTAATGTACAAGTATTAATGTTAATAATGTTAATGTACAAGTATTAGTGTTAATAATGTGAATGTACAAGTATTAGTGTTAATAATGTTAATGTACAAGTATTAATGATAATAATGTTAATGTACAAGTATTAATGTTAATAATGTAAATAATGTTAATGTACAAGTATTAGTGTTAATAATGTTAATGTACAAGTATTAATGTTAATAATGTGAATAATGTTAATGTACAAGTATTAGTGTTAATAATGTTAATGTACAAGTATTAATGTTAATAATGTGAATAATGTGAATGTACAAGTATTAGTGTTAATAATGTTAATGTACAAGTATTAGTGTTAATAATGTGAATGTACAAGTATTAGTGTTAATAATGTTAATGTACAAGTATTAATGATAATAATGTTAATGTACAAGTATTAGTGTTAATAATGTGACTGTACAAGTATTAGTGTTCATGCTAATAATGATAATGTACAAGTATTCGTGTTAATAATGTTAATAATGTTAATGTACAAGTATTAGTGTTAATACTGTTAATGTACAAGTATTAATGTTAATAATGTTAATGTACAATTATTAATGTTAATAATGTTAATGTTAATGTACAAGTATTAATGTTAATAATGTTAATGTTAAGTATTTCTGTTAATAATGTTAATAATGTTAATGTATAAGTATTAGTGTTAATAATGTTAATTTACAAGTATTCATGTTAATAATGTTAATGTACAAGTATTAGTGTTAATAATGTTAATGTACAAGTATGAATGTTAATAATGTTAATAATGTTAATGTACAAGTATTAATGTTAATGATAATAATGTTAATGTACACGTATTAATGTTAATAATGTTAATGTACAAGTATTAATGTTAATAATGTTAATGTACAAGTATTAATGTTATTAATGTGATGTACAAGTATTAATGTTAATAATGTTAATGTATAAGTATTAATGTTAATAATGTTAATGTACAAGTATTAGTGTTAATAATGTTAATGTACAAGTATTAATGTTAATAATGTTCATGTACAAGTATTAGTGTTAATAATGTCAATGTATTACTAATATGTTTAATGTTTATGTATTAGTAATGATAACGTTTTACTAATAATGTTAATAGCGTTTATGTATTAGTAGTATTGTTAAAGTTGTTTATTGTGTGGTATTAGTACTTTTACAGTTGTGGTATTAGTACCTTTAGTGTAACAGTATTTTAACTGTGTGGTATTAGTACTTTTACTGTATCAGAGTGTTTGCACAGTGTCGTATAAGTACTTATACAGTAACAGAGTATTGTATAGTAGTTGTGCTATTAGTACGTTTACTGTAATAGCGTATTTGTACAGTGTGTTTTAGTACTTTTAGGATCTGAGTACTTCCTCCACATCATAAATAAATCAGATTCACTCACATGTTTTTCGACCAACTGTCTTTTTATTTGACATCTGAAGATGAGAAGTTTTCCTCGATTCAAACAGTAAACATGATGTATGATATTTAAACATCCTTCAGAATAAATATGAACAGATTCAAGCACAGTAGATGTGATTATATTAATAATACTGCCCTTCCTCTTTATATGAAGTGATGTCATCAATAGAAAGATGTGCATCACATATACAAACAGCTGAACGAGTTTTAGTTTGATAGACGATCTGAGATGAAGAGACTTGTTCTCATGACTCATCACTTTATTAAAGGCTCGTGAACATCAGTTTGTGTCGCCGCATGGAAATAATCATCAAAGTTTTCCTTTAGTTGTGACACGAGCATTTGCACTCGGATATGACGGGATACTGAGCAGGTATCCAGGCGCACTTCAGACCCCGCTTCCTCTGCAGGCAGCGCCATCGCAGGATCGTGAAATGTGCGGATTTGGCAGCTTTGCAGAACATCCCTTCAGGGATCGAACAAGACCGCTTATTGTAGCAGCTCCCCACCTTCAGGTAGCGCGGCCAGAACCTGCTGCCCAGGTCCTTCCATGCGTAAACAACCGGGCAGCCGGCGTACGACCACAGCCACAGTTGCAGCCTTCTCCGCAGTTTTTTACTCGGCTTCTGCTTCTTGCCGTGCCGGACCTCGAACTCCACGGCCCGGATGTCTTTGGGCATCGCTCCGGAGAGCTTCTGCCGCGGGTCCGCCTCGCTCGCTTCCTCGTTCCCCGCGTACTTGTCCTCCGGCGGGAACAGGGACATGGACTGCGGGTCAAAGTGGCTGCCCAGAGTGCTCCTGAGCTCCGTCTCGTTCAGGTCCTTCTCCCTCGGGTCCAGCACCGGATCCGGGTCCTCCTTTAGGTCCACTATGGGCATAGTGTCACTGGGAACGGGCCGGAGGAGATAGT
>NC_136654.1:710473-752973 GCF_949748355.1 Melanostigma gelatinosum
ATGTTGGTGTGTGGTGGTGTTATTGGTGTGTGTTGGTGTATGTTGGTGTGTGGTGGTGTTGTTGGTGTATGTTGGTGTGTGGTGTTATTGGTGTGTGTTGGTGTTATTGGTGTATGTTGGTGTGTGGTGGTGTTATTGGTGTGTGTTGGTGTGTGTTGGTGTTGTTGGTGTGTGTTGGTGTTGTTGGTGTATGTTGGTGTGTGGTGTTATTGGTGTGTGTTGGTGTTGTTGGTGTATGTTGGTGTGTGGTGGTGTTATTGGTGTGTGTTGGTGTATGTTGGTGTGTGGTGGTGTTGTTGGTGTATGTTGGTGTGTGGTGTTATTGGTGTGTGTTGGTGTTATTGGTGTATGTTGGTGTGTGTTGGTGTTGTTGGTGTATGTTGGTGTGTGGTGTTATTGGTGTGTGTTGGTGTTGTTGGTGTATGTTGGTGTGTGGTGGTGTTATTGGTGTGTGTTGGTGTATGTTGGTGTGTGGTGGTGTTATTGGTGTATGTTGGTGTGTGGTGTTATTGGTGTGTGTTGGTGTTGTTGGTGTATGTTGGTGTGTGGTGGTGTTATTGGTGTATGTTGGTGTGTGTTGGTGTTGTTGGTGTATGTTGGTGTGTGGTGTTATTGGTGTGTGTTGGTGTTATTGGTGTATGTTGGTGTGTGGTGTTATTGGTGTGTGTTGGTGTTGTTGGTGTATGTTGGTGTGTGGTGGTGTTATTGGTGTGTTGGTGTTGTTGGTGTATGTTGGTGTGTGTTGGTGTATGTTGGTGTGTGTTGGTGTTGTTGGTGTATGTTGGTGTGTGGTGTTATTGGTGTGTGTTGGTGTTGTTGGTGTATGTTGGTGTGTGGTGGTGTTATTGGTGTGTGTTGGTGTTGTTGGTGTATGTTGGTGTGTGTTGGTGTTGTTGGTGTATGTTGGTGTGTGGTGTTATTGGTGTGTGTTGGTGTTGTTGGTGTATGTTGGTGTGTGGTGGTGTTATTGGTGTGTGGTGGTGTTGTTGGTGTGTTGGTGTTGTTGGTGTATGGTGTTATTGGTGTGTGTTGGTGTTGTTGGTGTGTGTTGGCGTGTGTTGGTGTTGTTGGCATGTGTTGGCGTGTGTTGCAGTGGGGGAGGGGATGTTGCAGTGTTGTGTGTTCAGACTGAAGCAGCAGAGCTTCTCTCACCATCGTTCCCATCAAACGGTTGTTTTATGTCTTTTCAACAACAGAATTCACCGTCTGCTCAGCTGAGATGGTGAAATCTGTTCCGAGAGAAAGAGACAAACAGAAACATGAATCAATCACAAAGTTAATCTGAAACTTTATTCAGTCTCAAAATGTGGAGAATCTTCTTCTGGAGGAAAATAATATCTGATCAGAATAAATAAATCAGCTGCTGGAGCGTTAACGTTAACCAACTCACATGTTGTTATTGAAACTGAATGAACTGGTGGATTACTTTTCATTTTCTCTGAGGAACATGAAGTTTAAACTATGAAGTATAAAGTGTGAACGTGTTTTCTTGGTCGAGCGTTGATTCCAGCAGCCAGTGAGCGACGTGTGGAAGCAGACAGAGAACCTGAAACGGTCACGATTGATCCAGAGGTCTGCAGCTCGTTGGGATGTTTCTCACGCTGTAAAGGTTGAATCATGAGGCCGGTGAAAAACAGCTGTTGTCTAAGACACTGAAGCAGAAGAAGCCGGGCGGAGATAAAGGGCCGGCTGTGCTGGTCTGGACCGCACTGAGACCGGGACTCACTGGAGCTGGTTCCTGTCGGGTTCGTGTGTGCACGCGGAGCTGGAACGCTGCAGTGAAGTGCTGCCACCTTTCTTTACTCTGGACGGGCAGTTAGTGACAGGAAGACCGACGCTTCATGAAGCCGCTTCACAGCCGACACTGGAGCTCTAGTGGGTCCCATCAGATGACTGGCTCGGCTCTGTTCAACCTTCATTGATTAACGTTCAAGTTTGAATCCATCGATCTAATTACTAATTCCATAATTTGGTCACACTGGAGGTTTATTCATAACTGAAGCAGGAAACACTGAAATAGAAACATAAGAAGCAGATCTTTCCTCTGACTGAAGGTGTCGACGAACCGGATCAGAAGGAACCTTCAGGACGACACCAGGAGACGTTTCCTCCTCAGCGCTGGGATAAGATTCCTTCTCCTTCGACCTGGAGACCTTTCTCTCTGCTGGTTTGTTGGTAACGTTCTGTGTTGAACTGTCATATCTCTGTGGAGAGGAAGTGAGATAAGACTTCCTGTCTCTTTGTAAACCTTTCATCCTTCACTTCCATATCAGGGTCTCATGGAACGACCCACATGGGACTTCAGGCCACGCTCAGATGGATCTGAAGTCTCCGCTGAGCCCTGAAGGCACCAGCCGGCCTCTGAGGAGAAAATAGCAGTTCAATGAGAAGTTCAACTGTTTGGATAAAGTTGATGTCACCAGACTCTATTGTTAATAGTAGAAGATCCAAGTTGCTGCAACTGTGAGGTTGAACTCACTGGAGGAGAAATGTTGTTATTGCACATTTCTACCAACCAGGGATATGTTCGCGCCGCTACGTCGCGCCGCTACGTCGCGCCGCTACGTCGCGCCGCTACGTTGCGCCGCTACGTTGCGCCGCTACGTTCACAACTAGACATACTGTTGCTCTCAAACCTCTTCTGGTGTCACACTGCGTGTGAACTCTTTTGTACATCTTTCCTGTTTACTGTCTATATTTATGTTTCTTGCAGTATTTGTTGTTATTTTGTCAAACTTTATTTATTGATCTGCACCAAAACAGCAAAGCAGTTGTGATGAACCTGATTGTGATTAAAAATGTCGTAAAGCTCTTAAGCGTCTTCTCTCTGGAGGTAAAACATCGCGTCACAGCGATCACGTTCACTGATCATCAAAAGACTCGAACCACCGTCAACATCTTCCATAGATCCCAGTTTGCTGCCTGCAGACGGACATCCACATCTTTTGAATCTCTCTCTCCTTTGATTTCCCCGGCCGGTGATACGGCGCAGTGTGTGTTCCTAAATGTCGGTTTAATCTTCACAGCCAATCAGACGGCCTCCCAGCACGAAGCACAAAGAGTTCATGACCCGAGCAGAAAAAAACAAAAGTCTGTTTGTTGTTTGTGAAACTCTTTGATGGTTCAGACAAACCGGAGCAATTTAGACGCTCCATTTGGTGAGAAGGCTTCAAGGTGGCAGAGACAGGTCAACACACACACACATCTATCCAGTTGTGGAAAGTATCCAAGTACATTTACTTGAGTACGTTCTATGGTAACGACGTGACGGAGACAACCTCCGGTGAAGTCAGTGCTTCAAGTGTTAAAGCTGCATTCTCTCTAGTGACCACCAGGGGGCGACTCCTCTGGTTGTATAGAAGTCTATGAGAAAATGACTCTACTTCTCTCTTGATTTATTACCTCAGTAAACATTGTAAACATGAGTTTATGTCTCAATCTCTAGTTTCAAGTCTTCTTCAATACAGCATGATGTTCATTTAGTACATTATGGTCCATTTAGAGTCACACAGACCATAAAGCAGGGGATGCTTTAGGGCGGGGCTACACGCTGATTGACAGGTCGATACCAGAGACGTGTACGGCGTCTCTACGTCACTCCTCAGTCCATATATGGTCACTTCCTGTATGCATGTTTCTTTAATCTCTGACATCACGGTCATCCTATAATTTCATTGAAACATATGACATACTGCTACATACAGATGGTGATAGGTGGTATTAGTACCTTTACTGCACTAAAGGATCTGAAGACTTCTTCCAGCTCTGCTCACATTCTCTCTGCAGAAGAAGAATTATTCCAGAGGAACAGATGTTGAACCAGATGTTGCTGCTCACTGTGAACCAAAACATACAGAATTATTCAAATGTCAGCGATCTCAGTGCTGAGTTTCCTTAAAGGGTTCTGTTAGTTTCAGGGTTTCTCTTTCTGCATCTTGAGGTTTATTTTAGGTTGTTTTTAAAATCCTGAATATTTAAAATGAACAACGAACAGAAGACGTCTGTCTTAGAGGCGTGACAGGTTGTAGTTTCCGGGTGTGAAGAGGTTCCAGATGAAGTGGTTTCTCTCTCTCTGTGAGTTCTCTTTCCTCCTGAGTGAAGAAATGAATCCTGTGGTTTGGACCGACGCTCCCAGAATGCTTTGCAGGAAAAACTCTCCGCCGGCTTCGCTTCACGTCGGTTCAGTCAAGAGATTCCTCCAATCAGAGAGCTCACAGCTGACAGGAAGTGACACCGACAACAGAACAGGGAACTCTGACAGTTCTGACTTTTACTCAAGTACTACTTTCGGGTACTTGTACTTTACCTGAGTATTTCCATTTCATGCAACCTTCTACTTCCACTACATCTCAGAAGTACATATTGTACTTTTTACTGTCCTACATAAATATTGTACAGTACTATGTAATTATACTAGAATTACTGTACTATAGTTGAGCGACACACCTTCGTGTGCGTCTTTATTGATCTACAGGTTAGAGACGTGTTCAAGGAGCTGAAGTTCAACTTACAGAATCATCAAATCACAAATCTTTCCCAACATGATACAAACATTAAGAATCTAAAGGTGGGTTAGAAATACGAGAACGAGACAACGAGTAGAAGTAGTAGCTCAGGTAACATCGCCTCCGACTGGCAGAGCTCGACTCACATACCCACAATGCATCAGATAATGACAGCGAGGAGGAAGACGAAGCGATGAAGAGCGTTTGTGCTCGATGCTCGGCCGCCCTATGAAACATGTGCTTCAGTTAAAGAGTTCACAATCAGCTGTTTCCTCTTCTTCAAACGAACCATTTGAACAGAAGACGAACTCCGTACGTCACATCAACATGAGACAAACTTTAGTTCAGTTGTTAAAATACATCCATTCATGAGAGTTCAGGTTACAAAATGCATGAAAACACTGGATCTTTATTTTACGCATTCCATAAAAAACAAACAAACAACATTTCGTCCTTTTGGTGCAAATAAATAAAAGTCAGAACGAAGTGACTTCAAACTGGATTCATAAAGATGCAAAAATATACAAATACAAGTTTGTCTCCGTTTGTTTGTGTGCAGGTGAAGACAGAAATAAATAAGTGTGGCATTACGAGCCCTCACAGGAACAGTTCCTGGGCCAACAGCTGTTTAACATTTCAAAATAAAAGCCTTTGTTTACATGAACAAGCTTTCTACTGTGATTTAGTGAAGAAGTTTAGTTTATTAAAACACGGGATTCATCTTCAGAACTCTAACCATCGGTTATTATAACAGACGGGCTTTTATTCTGAAACCCCAACAGTCCAAACATGTCCAACTGGACTTAAAATCCATTTGTTTGACAGAAACACATTGTTGAGAAAATTCACACTGACTTTAAATAAGAAGTGGACATCGTCATGGTGACGTCACTCGTTGGTTTGTGGATGTTTTGAAGCTTCGAGTTTGACGATTTGTCCGTCGCCATCTTGGTTTTTTAGCAACCAGTGAACAGGAAGTGAGCATATATGGACTGAGGAGTGACGTAGAGACGCCGTATACGTCTCTGGTAGAGACCTGTCAATCACAGTAGCCCCGCCCTAAAGCATCCCCTGCTTTATGGTCTGTGTGACTCTAAATGGACCATAATGTACTAAATGAACATCATGCTGTATTGAAGAAGACTTGAAACTAGAGATTGAGACATAAACTCATGTTTACAATGTTTACTGAGGGAATAAATCAAGAGAGAAGTAGAGTCATTTTCTATAGACTTCTATAAACCAGAGGAGTCGCCCCCTGGTGGTCACTAGAGAGAATGCAGCTTTAAGACACGAAGCTTTGATTCACTGGTTCTGATTAATCAGCATTGTGCTTCCGTCTGCTGCAGGTTCGGTGTTTTCTGAACAAATGGGACATTTTTCTGACGATCGGGGTTTCACAATAAAGAACCATTATGACGTCATCGTACTTGAATATTATTTTACTCTCAACAAGCTGAGAGAAACGTGAGCAGTCAGACTGAAACAGTTTTTACTGACATGATCTCATTTGTATCCGTATTTAGTGAGTTTGTTTGTTGTGCATTCGACATAATAACTAACTTGAAGCTTGTGTTGAATTGAACAGTTATTGATTTATTATCAACGGCTCAGCCGTCTGACTGCTCGTGTTTGTTTGTCTCAGATGCTTCACGAACATTACAACAGTTACTTTTAATGAATACAGCGACAGAAAAACAAAAATCAAGTTGTGATAAAGTGAAATAAATGTTGAGTAAAGAGTTTTAACAGTCAGTTAAACATCAAAGGAACAGCTCAACAATTCGACTTCTTTTCTTTGTGAGAGTGAGACGTGAAGATGGAAATCGATCTCATGTCTGTGGGTTAAGAATGGAGATTAGCTTAGCTTAGCATAACGACTGGAAGCAGGGCCAATCAGCTAGCTTAGCTTCGTCCAGAGTGACTCTGCTGTCACTCTTTATGCTAAGCTAGGCTAACAGTCACAGGCTCAAGCTTCACACTGAACGTATAAAAACTATTTCTAAATCAATCTTTTTCCTTTAACTCTCGTAAATAAACGTATTTATATCCGACTGTAGCTTCACATACTAACGGAGGATTACTGCAGTGCAGATGTGTTCGTCTCAGTATAAACTGCAGTATCTGAAAAACAACCTGTAAATGAATACTTTGTGTACTTTGTCATCATTAATCATCACATTGTTAATGATAGAAGCTGCCACAGTTAATGCCCAACTGCACCAAAGATATTCAATTAGCTTTTATTCCATAATTGCTATGTGCAAACATTGAAAACGCACTTCTAAAAGACGTGCAAACATCTGGAGAATCAGACCAGCAACCTCTGAGGAAACACGACAGGAAGTTGACCGAAGGAAGCTGAAGAAAAGCAACAACACGAACATCAGAGTCCGAGGGACGAAGTGCACAAAGTCTCGTGTGACTGGTTCTGACCCCGAGAGGCCGATCGTGTTCTCTTGAGTTCTAACGTGTTCGTCTGTAGCGCTCGACCAACGATGACTGCAGAGCGGGGGGGGTTGAGGTAGAAGAATATACTGAGATGATTAATGTAATAGTAATTATTTATGTTCCATGGTTTTTCCTTGCAAATTTATAACTTTATAATCTCTGATTTTCTGGGAAATTTGTGAGTTTTTCTCACAACATTACCCCCCCCAGCTGCATAAATGATTTCCATGTTTCACCAACAATGGCCTCACGTGTCGTCGTTTCAGGACAGACGTTTAGATGAGAGGAGGAGGGGCTCCCCCCCGACCCATGACATCATCATGCTGAACCACAAAGAGGCACAAAAACACCGCAGCTACAAACTACTCCATGCCCACAAAAGAACTCTCAGACGTTCCACAACAGGAACGTCTTCAGTCAGAGACTACAAAAATACTTTCAGGGTCCAAATAGTCCTCATGTCTTTGAACTCACCACAGCGAGGGTTCAACCACAAACTGACTGAACTGGACGTCCACTTCACGAAGAGGAGGAGCCACAAGATCACATGACCACTCAGCTGAGAGGGACAGAGTCTACCTGTGCAAAGGTGCTGGTGGGAGGAGGAGGAGGAGGAGGAGAAGGAGGAGGAGGAGGAGGAGAAGAAGGAGAAGGAGGAGGAGGAGGAGGAGGAGAAGAAGGAGGAGGAGAAGAAGAAGGAGGAGGAGAAGGAGGAGAAGAAGAAGAAGAAGAAGAAGAAGAAGAAGAAGAAGAAGAAGAAGAAGAAGAAGAAGAAGAAGAAGAAGAAGAAGAAGAAGAAGAAGAAGGAGGAGGAGGAGGAGGAGGAGGAGGAGAAGCAGTACTTGGTTTCTCGTTGCATTGATTATTCTCTTCGTAACAGTCATTGCCATTCATGGGTTCTGAGGCTTGGAGGAGTTGAACCAGCAACTTTAGTAGAGTTTACAATCTGTGGAGGTCTGAAGGGTGTGTATGGGGGGGGGGGGGTCGTCTTTACCAGGCCCGTCCAATCGTCACTGTGGTGGAGAGACAGAGACACAAAGAGACAGAGAGACACAAAGAGACAGAGACACAAAGATACAGAGAGACAAAGAGACAGAGACACAAAGAGACAGAGAGAGACAGAGACACAAAGAGACAGAGAGACACAAAGAGACAGAGACACAAAGAGACAGAGAGAGACAAAGAGACAGAGACACAAAGAGACAGAGATACAAATAGACTGAGCGACAGAGAGACAGAGAGAAAAATAGACAGAGAGACAAAGAGACAGAGACTCAAAGAGACAAAGATACAGAGATACAAAGATACAGAGACACAAATATACAGAGACACAAATAGACAGAGACTCAAAGATACAAAGAGACAGAGAGACAGAGACACAAAGCGACACAGAGACAGAGTGAGAGAGAGAGACAGAGAGACAAAGAGACAGAGACACAAAGAGACAGAGAGCCACAGAGACAGAGAGACAAATAGACAGAGAGAGACAGAGAGACAAAGAGACAGAGACACAAAGAGACAGAGAGAGAGAGAGTGAGAGAGAGACAGAGAGACAAAGAGACAGAGACACAAAGAGACAGAGCGACAAAGAGACAGAGTGACAGAGAGAGACAAAGAGACAGAGACACAAAGAGACAGAGTGAGAGAGAGACAGAGAGACAAAGATACAGAGACACAAATATACAGAGAGACAAAGAGACAGATACACAAAGAGACAGAGAGACACAGAGACAGAGACACAAAGAGACAGAGTGAGAGAGAGACAGAGAGACAAAGATACAGAGACACAAATATACAGAGACACAAAGATACAGAGAGACAAAGCGACAGATACACAAAGAGACAGAGAGACACAGAGGCCGAGAGAGACAGAGAGACAAAGAGACAGACACACAAAGAGACAGAGAGACAAAGATACAGAGTGAGAGAGAGAGACAGAGAGACAAAGAGACAGAGACACAAAGAGACAGAGAGACAAATAGACAGAGTGACAGAGAGACAAAGAGACAGACACAGAGACAGAGAGACAAAGAGACAGAGATAAAAATAGACAGAGAGACAAAGAGACAGAGACTCAAAGAGACAAAGAGACAGAGAGACAAAGACTCAAAGATACAAAGAGATAGAGAGACAAAGAGACAGAGAGAAAAAGAGACAGGGAGCCAAAGAGAGACAGAGAGATAAAGAGACAGAGACAAAGATACAGAGAGACAAAGAGACAGAGACACAAAGAGACAGAGACACAAAGAGACAGCGACACAAAGAGACAGAGAGAGACAGAGAGACAAAGAGACAGAGACACAAAGAGACAGAGTGAGAGAGAGACAGAGAGACAAAGAGACAGAGAGACAAAGACAGAGACACAAAGAGACACAGAGACACAAAGAGACAGAGACACATAGACAGAGAGACAGAGAGACACAGAGACCGAGAGAGACAGAGACAAAGAGACAGAGACACAAAGAGACAGAGCAACAAAGAGACAGAGTGAGAGAGAGACAGAGACAAAGAGACAGAGTGAGAGACAGAGTGAGAGACAAAGAGACAGAGTGAGAGACAGAGACACAAAGAGACAGAGTGAGAGGTGTTGAGGTTATTTTACATCAAACACATGCTGTGAGTAAACAGAAGCAGTGTTTTATCATTTGAATGACTAAACTTTCATATCTTCTGTATTTTCTGATGGCGTGTTCTTTACCTTCATTGCTGTTTGTTTATTTATTCTGTATTGTGTAATTATATCTCAACATGTTTTAAATAAAGTTCTCTTTAGGACCACGAAGGAAACAGGAAATGTTTGGACGCTTTGAATCGGACCGCCGGTCGCTTCACGTTAACGTCACAGCCGCCCGACGCTGACGGGGCTCAGATCCGGATCAGAAGCTGCTGATGGATCTCAGAGCCGTTAAAGCTCATGTTGAGATATTTAAAGCCTTTAACTTTGGAACTGATTTGAAGTTTTGAGCCGATTATGTTTTGAACTTTCATGCTGTCGGATGAAAGTGCAGAGGAAGACCATGTGATGTGGTCCGTGAAGAGGACTGTGATTGTTATAGAACCTCGAATCAAAGTGTGTGACGACGGGCTGTGATCGCTGCCGACTCTCTGGTGACCTACACTCAACAGGGTCCCTGAATGCTCGGGGTGGGGAAAAAAATCGACACAGCATAGTATCGCGATATTTTGCGTGGCGATATTGTATCGATACATGGACGCCAAGTATCGATCTTTTATTTTATAAACTATAAAAAAAAAAAGTTAAAAAAAAAGATTATTAATCAAATCAATTACTTTTTTAGTCCACTAGATGGTGCTGAGTTGTTTTCTGGTGAGGTCAGCAAAGGTCCCGGGTCAGCGTAATTGGTAGGAAGTTGGTCAAAACAAAGATAACAACGGGGTTAAACCTGACACAGTAGCCGGCTCATGGGGAGAGTGCATCACTGTCTCTCTGCCCTCACAAGTATCGTGACCTAAGTATCGTGATAATATGGTATTGTGACCTAAGTATCGTGATACGATGGTATCGTGACCTAAGTATCGTGATAATATGGTATCGTGACCTAAGTATCGTGATAATATGGTATCGTGACATAAGTATCGTGATACGATGGTATCGTGACCTAAGTATCGTGATACTATGGCATCGTGACCTAAGTATCGTGATACGATGGTATCGTGACCTAAGTATCGTGATAATATGGTATCGTGACCTAAGTATCGTGATAATATGGTATCGTGACCTAAGTATCGTGATACGATGGTATCGTGACCTAAGTATCGTGATACTATGGTATCGTGACCTAAGTATCGTGATACTATGGTATCGTGACCTAAGTATCGTGATACGATGGTATCGTGACCTAAGTATCGTGATACTATGGTATCGTGACCTAAGTATCGTGATACTATGGTATCGTGACCTAAGTATCGTGATACTATGGTATCGTGACCTAAGTATCGTGATACGATGGTATCGTGACCTAAGTATCGTGATACTATGGTATCGTGACCTAAGTATCGTGATACTATGGTATCGTGACCTAAGTATCGTGATACTATGGTATCGTGACCTAAGTATCGTGATACTATGGTATCGTGACCTAAGTATCGTGATAATATGGTATCGTGACCTAAGTATCGTGATACTATGGTATCGTGACCTAAGTATCGTGATACTATGGTATCGTGACCTAAGTATCGTGATAATATGGTATCGTGACCTAAGTATCGTGATACTATGGTATCGTGACCTAAGTATCGTGATACTATGATATTGTGACCTAAGTATCGTGATAATATGGTATCGTGACCTAAGTATCGTGATACTATGGTATCGTGACCTAAGTATCGTGATACTATGATATCGTGACCTAAGTATCGTGATACTATGGTATCGTGACCTAAGTATCGTGATAATATGGTATCGTGACCTAAGTATCGTGATAATATGGTATCGTGACCTAAGTATCGTGATACTATGGTATCGTGACCTAAGTATCGTGATAATATGGTATCGTGACCTAAGTATCGTGATAATATGATATCGTGACCTAAGTATCGTGATACTATGATATCGTGACCTAAGTATCGTGATAATATGGTATCGTGACCTAAGTATCGTGATACTATGGTATCGTGACCTAAGTATCGTGATAATATGGTATCGTGACCTAAGTATCGTGATACTATGGTATCGTGACCTAAGTATCGTGATAATATGGTATCGTGACCTAAGTATCGTGATACTATGGTATCGTGACCTAAGTATCGTGATAATATGGTATCGTGACCTAAGTATCGTGATAATATGGTATCGTGACCTAAGTATCGTGATACGATGGTATCGTGACCTAAGTATCGTGATACTATGGTATCGTGACCTAAGTATCGTGATACTATGGTATCGTGACCTAAGTATCGTGATACTATGGTATCGTGACCTAAGTATCGTGATACTATGGTATCGTGACCTAAGTATCGTGATACTATGGTATCGTGTCCTAAGTATCGTGATACTATGATATCGTGACCTAAGTATCGTGATACTATGGTATCGTGACCTAAGTATCGTGATACGATGGTATCGTGACCTAAGTATCGTGTATACTATGGTATCGTGACCTAAGTATCATGATACTATGGTATCGTGACCTAAGTATCGTGATACTATGATATCGTGACCTAAGTATCGTGATACTATGGTATCGTGACCTAAGTATCGTGATACTATGGTATCGTGACCTAAGTATCGTGATACTATGGTATCGTGACCTAAGTATCGTGATACTATGATATCGTGACCTAAGTATCGTGATACTATGGTATCGTGACCTAAGTATCGTGATACTATGATATCGTGACCTAAGTATCGTGATACTATGGTATCGTGACCTAAGTATCGTGATACGATGGTATCGTGACCTAAGTATCGTGTATACTATGGTATCGTGACCTACGTATCATGATACTATGGTATCGTGACCTAAGTATCGTGATACTATGATATCGTGACCTAAGTATCGTGATACTATGGTATCGTGACCTAAGTATCGTGATACTATGGTATCGTGACCTAAGTATCGTGATACTATGGTATCGCGGGACCTCTGGTGATTCCCACCCTCCTGAATGCACCACGCTGAAGCTCATTCTACCGACCTGCCGTCCGTCTCTACAGCGCGCTGCTGAGTATCTCCGACACCTGGGCGTTCGTTTGGTCATCTGAGTCGACGTCCTGCGTGGCGCCTCCCTCTGGCTCCTCCTCCTCCACGACCACCGACTCTCCCTCCGCCTCCTCCGTCCTCTCCTCCTCCTCCTCCCAGCTCCTCCTCTCGTGGCTGGGCTCCTTGCAGGGCTCCACAAAGATCCTGCGGACGTGGGGCCGAGGCTCCCGCTGGCGGCCTTTGTGGCTCTCCAGGATGCAGGAGGCGTGGCTAACGAAGGTGGCGTCTCCGGGCGACGGCGGGTCCGGGTCCAGCTGCTTGGTGGTGTAGACGCCCTCGGATAAGGACCCCGTGTGGCTCTCCACGCTGTGGCCCCGGAGCCAGCGCTGGGCCCCGCTGAAGTACTGATGGCTCCTGGAGAGCAGCTTGCGTTTGGCGGGGGGGTTGGCGAGGGCCCTCAGCGGTAGGGCCACGCCCTCCTGGCTCCCAGACAGCGAGAGGCCCTCCAGGGTCCTGGTGGTGCCGGACAGAGCCGGGGACAGGGAGAGGGACGGGGACGTAGGGGAGGTCCTGGTGGTGTCGCATAGAGCCGGGGACAGGGAGAGGTCTGTGAAGAACCGAGGGGACGTAGGGGAGGACGTAGGGGAGGGGGAGCGAGGCAGACCGGAGAGGGAGTGGGGGAGGAGGGGGGAGAGACGGAGGTCTGTGGGGGGGCAGACGCTGTACCTGAGAGACGAAGACACAGATGACAGTTTTAATATCGATACTCGTCTCCAAAGAAAACCTCCAGACAGGAAGTTGGATCAACCAATCAGCTTTGATTGACTCCAGACAGGAAGTGACAACATTGTCTAAAGGTCAACCCAAAGCTCCCAACGATCCCAGTGAAGAGACACTTTCACTAACACAGAATACAGAATAACGTTTATGTACAAATACATTGAAATGGACCAAAATGACAATACAGAAAAAACAAAAACAAGCAGGAATGAAATGATGAGCAAAGTGTCACAGCAGATTATATCCAAAAACAGATTTAATTCATACCTGTACTTGTGCCTGTACTTGTGTTACCTGTACTTGTACCTGTACTTGAACCTGCACTTGAACCTGTACTCGAACCTGTACCTGTAGCTGTGTTACCTGTACTTGTACCTGTGCCTGTACTTGAACCTGTACTTGGGCCTGTACTTGGGCCTGCACCTGTACTTGTACCTGTACTCAAACCTGTACCTGTAGCTGTGTTACCTGTACTTGTACCTGTGCCTGTACTTAAACCTGTACTTGTACCTGTACTTGGGACTGTACTTGGGCATGTACCTGTACTTGGGCCTGTACTTGTACCTGTACTTGTGTTACCTGTGGAAGTATGGAAAGCTTAAGAAACAGAGCGGATGAAACATTCACGTATTATATTCAGACAGAAACATTCAGGAGTAAAGATGGAACATGAAACATTAAAGCAGAGATTTTATTCATCAAACATTTATGATACAATCACGTCTCATCGTGTGCGTCTGAAGACGTTTGAATCAGGGAGAAAGAAGAACGAGATAAAGAGCCACAGTGGTCCACATGTTGTGACAGCGTATGAACCCTTTCGTCTCTCACTCACACATGTCATAGCAGACGTCACTGAGTCCCTGAGGGTTCAGGGTTTAAGGTTCATCGGGGGACCATGGTTTAGGGTCTCAGAGAACTGACCTGAGCTCGTGGATCTGGAGCACGTCCGGGGCGCTGCCGCCCAGCGAGTGAACGGCCTGCTGGGAGAGATCCTGAGCCGGAGAGTAGAGCAGGTCCAGGTCTCGGGGGCTCAGGGCGTCGCTGGAGTCGTAGTCGCTGTCGGTCGGCAGGAAGACCTCCGAGGACCCGTCCTCGTCCGATCCGAGCAGAGAGTCTGACACACGGAGACAAAGATGGCCGAGTTATTTGATGAAATCTATGTTTTGAAGCGGCGTTGCAGAGCGACGACTCACCGCTGACGGCTTTCCTCCTGCAGAGCTCCGGCGAGGGCGACGGCGTGGGCAGGAAGTCCATGTTGGAGGAGGTGGAGTCCGTCTTCTGCTGGTCGCTCTCCGCCGCGCTGACGTCCACCAGGCTGGGGACGGGGACGCCGCCGCGAGGCTGCTTGTAGCGGGCGTACTGGAGGGCGTCGGTGAGCCAGCGGAGGTCACGACGCATCTCGTCCAGCTGCTGTTAGAGGTCAGAGGTTCATTGAACAGAGACATGGGTTCAAGTACGCTTTAATAATATATTATTAGAATTATTATTATTACAATAATAACATTATTGTAATAACAATATATTATTATTATTATTACAGTAATAATATATTATTATTATAATAATATATTATGATTGTAATAATAACATTATTGTAATAATATATTATTAGAATTATTATTATTACAACAATAATATTATTGTAATAATAATATTATTGTTGTTACTATTACTGAGTGTGTGTGTGTGTGTGTGAGTGTGAGTGTGTGTGAGTGTGTGTGTGTGTGAGAGTGTGTGTGTGTGTGTGTGTGTGTGTGTGAGTGTGTGAGTGTGTGAGAGTGTGAGTGTGTGAGCGTGTGTTTGTGAGAGCATGTGAGTGTGTGAGAGTGTGAGTGTGTGAGAGTGTGAGTGTGTGTGTGTGTGTGTGTGTGAGAGCATGTGAGTGTGTGAGCGTGTGTTTGTGAGAGCATGTGAGTGTGTGAGAGTGAGAGTGTGTGAGAGTGTGAGTGTGTGTGTGTGTGTGTGTGTGTGTGAGAGCATGTGAGTGTGTGAGAGTGAGAGTGTGTGAGAGTGAGAGTGTGTGAGAGTGAGAGTGTGTGAGAGTGAGAGTGTGTGAGAGTGTGAGTGTGTGTGTGTGTGTGTGTGTGAGAGCATGTGAGTGTGTGAGTGTGTGAGAGTGAGAGTGTGTGAGCGTGTGTTTGTGAGAGCATGTGAGTGTGTGAGAGTGTGAGTGTGTGAGAGTGAGTGTGTGTGTGTGTGTGTGTGTGTGAGAGCATGTGAGTGTGTGAGCGTGTGTTTGTGAGAGCATGTGAGTGTGTGAGAGTGTGAGTGTGTGAGAGTGTGAGTGTGTGTGTGTGTGTGTGTGTGAGAGCATGTGAGTGTGTGAGCGTGTGTTTGTGAGAGCATGTGAGTGTGTGAGAGTGAGAGTGTGTGAGAGTGTGAGTGTGTGTGTGTGTGTGTGTGTGTGAGAGCATGTGAGTGTGTGAGCGTGTGTTTGTGAGAGAGTGTGAGTGTGTGTGTGTGTGTGTGTGTGTGTGTGTGTGAGAGCATGCGAGTGTGTGAGAGTGAGAGTGTGTGAGAGTGTGAGTGTGTGTGTGTGTGTGTGTGTGTGTGTGTGTGTGAGAGCATGTGAGTGTGTGAGAGTGAGAGTGTGTGAGAGTGTGAGTGTGTGTGTGTGTGTGTGTGTGTGTGTGTGAGAGCATGTGAGTGTGTGAGAGTGAGAGTGTGTGAGAGTGTGAGCAGGGGCGGACTGGGGGGAAAAAGTGGCCCGGGAGTTACTGTCAGACCGGCCCACTCAATACACGGCGCGCTGCCCACTCAATAGTCTATATCTATTAGATATAGTTTATATCTCAAAGACCTCAGAGTTTATTTTAATACTGGAGTAAAGGAAGCTATAACTGCTTATTTTGCCAACCTAATCTCTTCTTCAAAGAGAAATCCCAAGATTCTGTTTGACACAATTAAGAGAATTGTTTCACCATCTGTCTCCACTTTACCATGCTATTCTGTTGACGATTGCAACAAATTCCTTATCTATTTTAATGATAAGGTAACAGGTATTAGGTCTGGCATTCAGCCTGGGATCTGTTCATCTACTTGTAGCTCCTCGCAATCTCCTGCTGTTCTGGACTCTTTCCAGCCTATCAGCCTTCAAGACCTGATGGACTTAATTAACAAAACAAAGCCATCAACTTGCCCTCTGGATATAATTCCATCCTCTCTATTTAAGAAAGTTCTGCTAACTATTGGCCCTGCAGTAACATCTATTGTCAATTCCTCATTGTCTACAGGAATTGTCCCTTCCTATTTCAAAACATGCCACTATCCAGCCCTTATTAAAGAAAACTTAGATCCAGCTTTTCCCATGAACTACAGGTCCATATCAAAACTGCCTTTCTTGTCCAAAATTTTAGAGAAAGTGGTGGCCAAACAACTTACTGCTGCACTGGAGAGGCACAACATGTACGACAAGTTCCAGTCTGGGTTTCGTAAGCAACACTCTACTGAAACCGCTCTCCTGAGGGTTTTGTGTAAAAGTAAACCCATGTCCTAGACCTGCTCTTAAAATATGTTTTACGTTTTTATTTTAGTTTTTATTATTTTTTATTTTCTCTTTTAATTTTTTTATTTTCTCTGTGTAGATAATTTATTGACCCTTGGGTCACATTGTGTTTTTTATGCTTTTAAATGTCTGCTCTGTTAAGCACTTTGTGATACTACTGTCTGTGAAAAGCGCTATAGAAATTCATTCTTTCATTCAATACATGGCATGTATTTCGCCGGTCTACGGCGGCCATTCGCACCTCCGCCGGCCCCGCCCCGACCGGCGCCCGGCACGACCGCACGGCGCAGACCGCGGTAATGGAGAAAAGTTTTTAAAAGCACCGTAGTGTCCATCCGTGCTATGGCGTCCTCGGATCGCGAGGAGCAGTATAATGTCAGTTTATACTGTTGAAACAGTTTTCACTGATTATTGACTTTCGGTATCAGAGTAAATTGAACGTGTTCTGTGAAGCATATAATATAGTCGGGGCCGGCGATGTCAGAGACCGGCCCAAACCCCGTCGGCCTACCGGGGATTCCCCCGGTATCCCCGATGGCCAGTCCGCCCCTGAGTGTGAGTGTGTGTGTGTGTGTGTGTGTGTGTGTGAGAGCATGTGAGTGTGTGAGAGTGAGAGTGTGTGAGAGTGTGAGTGTGTGTGTGTGTGTGTGTGAGAGCATGTGAGTGTGTGAGAGTGAGAGTGTGTGAGAGTGTGAGTGTGTGTGTGTGTGTGTGTGAGAGCATGTGAGTGTGTGAGAGTGAGAGTGTGTGAGAGTGTGTGCGTGTGTGTGTGTGTGTGTGTGTGAGAGCATGTGAGTGTGTGAGAGTGAGAGTGTGTGAGAGTGTGAGTGTGTGTGTGTGTGTGTGTGAGAGCATGTGAGTGTGTGAGAGTGAGAGTGTGTGAGAGTGTGTGCGTGTGTGTGTGTGTGTGTGTGTGAGAGCATGTGAGTGTGTGAGAGTGAGAGTGTGTGAGAGTGTGAGTGTGTGAGTGTGTGTGTGTGGGTTAGGGTTAGGGCTGTGAGAGCGTTCAGTCGGATGAATCTCTTTCTTGTTGTCGGTCATTTTGACGGACAAGGTGGTAATCTGTTATTACTCGTCATTTTAATTTGAAATATTGAATCAAAGTAAAGTCTGACAAAACACTTTGGTTTAAACGCCAACAAATATGCGTAGATTGAAGCGAGATATTTACATCTTTGTTTCAATTAGTTTTGAGTTTAGGATGGAGGATTGAGACTCCAGCAAACGACAGCATTTTAATAAATAACATACAAGAAGAAGAAGAAGAAGAAACTGAAGAAGTGTTTCGATGCTTCAACCGTCTGAAACTTTCCTCCATCAACATGTGGTGAGTCCCAACAAACTGTCCAATTAGACAACGGCATCACGACATCTTCTCACACACACAGAGACACACACACGCACACACACACACGCACACACACGCACAGACACACACACACACACACACGCGCACACACACACAGACACACACACAGACACACACACACGCGCACACACACACAGACACACACACACACAGACACGCACACACACGCACGCACAGACACACACGCACAGACACACACACACACACGCACACACACACAGACACATACACATGCACACACACACACAGACACGCACACACACACACACTCACACACCCTCGCACACACACACACACACGCACACAGACACACACACATGCACACACACACACAGACACACACAACATTCGCTCTTTCTCAATTTGTGGTCGGGGGGGCGAGCATTAAAATGGCTAGACGGTCACGCACGCACGCTTTTAGTAGTAACTTTACTGCGACATGGCCAAACAATGAGAAATAACTCGTCCGGTCCCTGAAATGCATGCTGGGATCCTCCCAAAGCATTCTGGGTAACGAGGACTGAGTATTTGTGCCGTACGAGGATGAAGGTAAAACCTGCGAGTTGGTTCCTCACCTGGATGTAGTCCAGGATCAGCTGGTGTCTCTGTTTAGCCGACGCAACCTCGCCGTCACTGATGGCTTCTCGCAATGCCTGCTGGGTAATGAGAGCGTCCAGGTCCAGCACGGAGGACAGGCGGCAGTACAGACTGATGAACTTCTCTTTGAAGGTGCAGAAGTGAACTGAAGGAAGAAAAAAGCACAGATGAAGACGAGGAAGATGAGGAAGAAGAGGAAAAAGAGGAAAAAGGGCCAACGATGGAAATAAATTCACAACTATAAAGTTCTCAATTAACCAAAACAAAATAAAAATAAAACCACAAACTGACATGAAAAACATTCTGCAGATGGATGTAAAAACTAATATTATATATTCAACAAACAAACATTTACAAACAACATTTTGTATTTAAGAAAACAACAATTTTTGGATGTGAGAGGACAGAATTCATCTGACAATAATCTGTGTTCATCTGGACGATAATGGTTGATAATCTGGACGATAATGGTTGATAATCTGGATGATAAAGGTTGATAATCTGGACGATAATGGTTTATAATGGTTTATAATCTGGACGATAATGGTTGATAATGGTTTATAATCTGGATGATAATGGTTGATAATGGTTTATAATCTGGACGATAATGGTTTATAATGGTTTATAATCTGGATGATAATGGTTGATAATGGTTTATAATCTGGACGATAATGGTTTATAATGGTTTATAATCTGGATGATAATGGTTGATAATGGTTTATAATCTGGACGATAATGGTTGATAATCTGTACGATAATGGTTTATAATGGTTTATAATCTGGACGATAATGGTTGATAATCTGTACGATAATTGTTTATAATCTGGACGATAATGGTTGTTAATATGGACGACAATGGTTCATAATGGTTTATAATCTGGACGATAATGGTTGATAATCTGGATGATAATGGTTTATAATCTGGACGATAATGGTTGATAATATGGATGATAATGGTTGATAATATGGACGATAATGGTTGATAATATGGATGATAATGGTTTATAATGGTTTATAATCTGGACGATAATGGTTGATAATCTGGACGATAATGGTTGATAATCTGGACGATAATGGTTGATAATCTGGACGATAATGGTTGATAATATGTACGATAATGGTTGATAATCTGGACGATAATGGTTGATAATCTGGATGATAATGGTTGATAATCTGGACGATAATGGTTTATAATCTGGACGATCATGGTTGATAATGGTTTATAATCTGGACGATAATGGTTGATAATCTGTACAATAATGGTTGATAATCTGGACGATAATGGTTGATAATCTGGACGATAATGGTTGATAATCTGTACAATAATGGTTGATCATGATTTATAATCTGGACGATAATGGTTGATAATGGTTTATAATCTGGACGATAATGGTTGATAATCTGGACGATAATGGTTGATAATCTGGACGATAATGGTTGATAATGGTTGATCATCTGGACGATAATGGTTGATAATCTGGACGATAATGGTTGATAATCTGGACGATAATGGTTGATAATGGTTGATCATCTGGACGATAATGGTTGACAATCTGGACGATAATGGTTGATAATCTGGACGATAATGGTTGATAATCTGGACGATAATGGTTGATAATGGTTGATCATCTGGACGATAATGGTTGATAATCTGGACGATAATGGTTGATAATCTGGACGATAATGGTTGATAATGGTTGACAATCTGGACGATAATGGTTGATAATCTGGACGATAATGGTTGATAATGGTTGATCATCTGGACGATAATGGTTGATAATGGTTGATCATCTGGACGATAATGGTTGATAATCTGGACGATAATGGTTGATAATCTGGACGATAATGGTTGATAATCTGGACGATAATGGTTGGTAATCTGGACGATAATGGTTGATCATCTGGACGATAATGGTTGATAATCTTCATAATCATAAGTGTTTTGTAAATGCATAATTAAGATAAGCATAAAGTGTTTTAGGATTAGTAGCTAGAAGTAGAATTTGAGACATGAAGCTTTTGCCAAAAGTTGCAAAGTCTTATCTTTTATATGGAATGTTTATCATAGAAGGGTTAAGCCATAACAGACAGTCATTGAGTGTATGTAGAATGAGTAAGGGACAGATAGATTTCTAGACAGGTCATGCCCATGCGAGGGTCCTGCGAGAAGGAGGAGCCAGCTGGATTTAGCCAATAGGAACTTTGTGGGATGTTTTTCAACTATGTAAGGCGGGGGAGAAAGAACTTCCGCTCTCTTGCTCCGGTTCCACTGTGTGTGTGTAACGTTTTCGGGGTGAGCGGGTCATATTCGATGTAACTGTAGATAATGTACTTCACTATGCGACTGTTTTAGCTTCAGAAGTATTAAACACTTTTGTTTATAATTGACTGACTCTTTGGAAAGGCTGGTCTCCCAGTTTAAGAGGCTCTCGAACTCCACAAACCTCGGATCTCTAAAAAGAACAAACAGCTTTGTGACAGTGAATTTTCCATCTGATCCAAGAGGCTTTTTAAAGAGTTCGTTTAGCTGAAGAAGGACGAGGACTTTCTCTACACATCTGGAGATACGTGGTTTCACCAGGACAGGAAGGGGATGAACAACTGTCATCTGAAAAGTAACTGGTGACGAATTTAAAAGTGTGTGTGTGTGTGTGTGTTGTTACCGAGCTCGAACATCTGCAGAGGGAGGTGGAGGAACCCTGACAGGGGGGTGTAGGGGTTGGACTGTCCGGGGGCGGAGCAAACGTCGTCGGCCGCCGGCAGCAGCAGCAGGAAGGAGACGCCGTGACCGAGCTCCACAACCTCCTGACTGTACAGGCGGAAGTGACGGGCCTGCGCACGCACACACACACACACACACACACACACACACACACACACACACACACATAATCTGGATGATAACCTGTGATAATCTGGATGATGATGGGTTATAATCTGGACTAAAACGGTGATAATCTAGATAATAATCAGTGAAAATCTGGGTAATAATAGGTGATAATCTAGATGAAAATCTGTGATAATCTTGGGCGACTGTGGCTAAGTGGAGAGCAGGGCCGTCCTTCAATCAGAGGATCGGCGGTTCGATCCCCGGCTCCACTAGTCGCATGTCGATGTGTCCTTGAGCGAGACACTGAACCTCAGAATGTCTCCCGTAGCTGAGCCTCCGGTGTGAACGAGATAGAATCTGAACTGTAAGTCGCTTTGGATGAAAGCGTCTGCTGAATGACTGTAATGTGATCTTGTTGATAATGTGGAAAATAACTGAAATTAATGTGGATAATAATCTGTGATAATTACGAGGATAACACGCTAACTTTAACTATCACCAAAGAAACAGGCTCTTTCTGTAACTTGTTTTACTGTAAAGGTGGTGAGACAACATCATGTGACTGGCTCAACAGATTGTGTCTCCACAAGGTGAGTAGAACACCTCAATCTCAAGATTTCAACAACGGAACAGCTGAAGTTTAAAACAGTAAAGCTGTAAACTGAAATAAAAGCTTTAATGTGCATCGTAAATGAAGAGAAATCTACAAACATCAACTGTTTCTTAATCTCTCAACGATAAAAATAATTTACTACGATTACGAAAACAACATTTACATGGAACATTAGGGGTGTAACGCTTCACAAAACTCACGGTTGGGTACGATACAGTGGAGCCACGGTTCGGTACGTTTCGGTACAGTAGAAAACTATAAATGCAGAGAAATGTACTTGATTTTAAAATATATTTATTCATTACAACTCACATCATGAAGTTATTCTTTGACTTTGAACAATGATGGAACTATTACTGAGTGACTCATCTTCTGGGGTGTCTTCTTAGCAACACATCAGCATAAAAAACAGAAACTGCTCCTTCATGTGATGTAGTATTGTTACTTACATCTTGCAAAAGAGATGTTTAATCTCAATGGGACTACCTGGTTAAATAAAGGTTCGTCATGCGTACCGAACCGTGAGCCTCGTACCGAACGGTTCAATACGAATACGCGTACCGTTACACCCCTATGAAACATATATAAATGTATAGAAGATCTTTATATAACTGTTTAATAAAATCCCCATCTAAAAAACTAACAAAATGAATCAATTTAACAGACGAGTCCTGCTCTTCAACATGAGCTTCTCCTCCTTTAACTGTAGACTGATGCTGGTAACGATCGTTACCTGGGGCAGAGGTAGGTTCAGGTGTTTCAGCAGAGACTTGATCGCCGTCTGTAGCTCGTAGTACAGTAAAGGGGCGTGGCTTTCTGTACTGGACTCCGCCTCCTCGCCCTTGTCACCTGCAGCCGACAGCGTCTGGATCCAGTCCCACTCCTCCCTGAACAACCGTTAAATATGAACTGTTAATAATACGTCTGCACTGTGACCAGGAATCATTCATATTCGATTCATATGTTTTAAAAAGGTCAAAATACCAGCACGTTCCTGCCAATCAGCATGATATGATATCAATAATAGATATTTAATACAACAACATGATCAGCTGCAAGTGTTAAAGAAAGACCAAATCAACAGCAACAGCTTCAGTCCAACACAAACTTTAATTATTGTTTTGTGTTTGAATGGTTTGGTATTTATGATAAATACCACGCACACACACACACACACACACACACACACACACACACACACACACACTGTTGTTCTTCTATCTTTGTAAGAACTACTATTTCTCACGTTCTCATGTCTGCAGAGACATTCCTGCTCTGGAGACCAACGAGCAGAAATACTTCTACCTGCCCACAGGTAGCTCTCAGCCAATCAGATTGGACCCAGCTCAGAAGGCACACGCACGCACACACACACACACACACACTGTGTAACGTAATACGGTCAGATGAGTTGAATGAGGTGCAGGTGAAGGTGCAAACAGCTCTCATTGCACAATCTCTGGAAGTCTCAGATGTTATTGTCAGAGGAGACACAAGTATTCATACACATGAATACATGAACACACACACTAATGATCTCTCTCATGATTCAAACTAAGGCTGCACAGTTAATCTAATATTAATCTCAATCCCACAATTAAATTAACGTGATCGACTGCGATAGACGTTTAAAACCACTCGTAGAAAACGTCGCTGCATGTCAAAATCAAGCGCTCCCTAAACTAACAGCCACCAGGGGGCGATGCAGATGTTTGCTTCATGCTTCACATCTGCTGCAGTAAAATGAGGTTTTCTAAAGGGACTCTGGTGCTCAGAAACACTACTGCTTTAGTCCACAGGGGGCGCCAGAATCAACACTGAATAAAAAAGTTCCTCGTTGTAAGTTAGGGCCGATTTTAATGCAAAGATTTGTCCACCAGCAGGAATGTTGTACAACGTGGGAGTGAAAATATTTTGTCCCTAAAATCAATAAATAATTGTGATCAGAAATAATAATCATTCCTGACGTAAAAAGTGTTATTATGACTGTAAATGAAGCAAGTGTTGCTGTCCACCATCTGTCTCTAACTTTAACTCATTGGTGTGTGTTTTTATACCTGGACACGTTGGCGTTTTCTCTTATGCGGCTGTGACAGAGCATGTTGGGGGTCCGCTGGGACACCAGGACTTTGATCTGGTCTACAGAGCTGCTGAGCTTCAGGTAACCCAGGTAGAGTCCTGGGGCCAGACGGTGGGTGCTGCGCCGCTGGTACGCCAAGATGTCCTGCAGGAGTTAACGTTAGCATCAGACGTCTGGATCTTAAGTTATCAGAGGAACAAGCTGAGCTAACGTTAGCATCAGACGTCTGGATCTTAAATTATCAGAGGAACAAGCTGAGCTAACGTTAGCATCAGACGTCTGGATCTTAAATTATCAGAGGAACAAGCTGAGCTAACGTTAGCATCAGACGTCTGGATCTTAAGTTATCAGAGGAACAAGCTGAGCTAACGTTAGCATCAGACGTCTGGATCTTAAGTTATCAGAGGAACAAGCTGAGCTAACGTTAGCATCAGACGTCTGGATCTTAAGTTATCAGAGGAACAAGCTGAGATAACGTTAGCATCAGACGTCTGGATCTTAAGTTATCAGAGGAACAAGCTGAGCTAACGTTAGCATCAGACGTCTGGATCTTAAGTTATCAGAGAAACAAGCTGAGCTAACGTTAGCATCAGACGTCTGGATCTTAAGTTATCAGAGGAACAAGCTGAGCTAATGTTAGCATCAGACGTCTGGATCTTAAGTTATCAGAGTCTTTAGAGACTCTTTGGTCTGAGGAGCTTCCTCACCTGTATGGTGATGATGAGGATGTCGAGGGCGTACGGTTCCTCAGGTGTGGACAGGGACTTTCTCTGGCTCTGCAGCTTGGTCACCTGCATCCACTTCCCGCTGAGCAGCGAGTGCTGGCTGTCCACGTCGCGGATGGTCACCAGCAGCACGTTGCCATGTCGGTCTTTGATGGGCTCGTAGTGGACCCGGCCCAGGTTGTGAGTCCCCAGGAGGTTCTACAGGACCAGTCGGTACACACACACCTTCATATGTTAGAATATGATAACAACAATCAAATGATTTATATGTATAGATATATAATCTGCACTTGTGATTCAGTTTATTCACTCGGTGTGAGTTTTCCTTTGTTCAGGTCTTGTGGTTTTTTTGGGTTCTGACCTGCAGCTGGCTGGCGGCGGTGAGCATCTTGTGCCGAGCCTGCAGAGTGGAGGACGAAGACATGGACACCGACATACTCTGTCTCAGCCACCGGACGTCCTCCCACATACAGGACAGCTGCAGAGACAGACAGACATTATTTATCTAAAACGAGCAGCTTCTACTGTTTGTTTTCTATTATTTATTAAACAGCTGGATCATAAGTCATCCAGACGTCTGAGCTAACGTTAGCTTCAGACGTCTGGATCTTAAGTTATCGGAGAAATAAGCTGAGCTAACGTTAGCGTCAGATGTCTGGATCTTAAGTTATCGGAGAAACAAGCTGAGCTAACGTTAGCGTCAGATGTCTGGATCTTAAGTTATCGGAGAAACAAGCTGAGCTAACGTTAGCGTCAGACGTCTGGATATTAAGTTATCGGAGGAACAAGCTGAGATAACGTTAGCATCAGACGTCTGGATCTCAAGTTATCAGAGAAACAAGCTGAGCTAACGTTAGCATCAGACGTCTGGATCTTAAGTTATCGGAGAAACAAGCTGAGCTAACGTTAGCATCAGACGTCTGGATCTCAAGTTATCAGAGAAACAAGCTGAGCTAACGTTAGCGTCAGACGTCTGGATCTGCATAAAGATGGAGACCACATACTACTTTGCATGCTGGGTAATAAAGCCCCCGTAGCAGCCCGTACCTTGGTGAACCAGAGGAAGTCCTGCATTAAGGAGCTGCTATAGGAATCGTCCACCTCCACGATGGGGATCTGGTCCTCGGCCGTGACCAGTAAACTGTCCTTGTGGTAGAAGACAGCAGCCAGGTAGATCCCCCTGTAGACCCACAGCACAGGGCTCCATTAAAACCAGGTCTATTGATGGACAGGATGTGTGTTTCTTCTATTGACGTCATTGATAACATCAGAGAGGTGAAGCGTTCAAACAAACAGCAGCAAATACTGACTTTGATGGGGACTATTTTCAGTGGCGGATTAATCCACGTTTAGTGAGTATTTGTGGCAGCAGGATTTAGTCAAGAACAGATATTATGTATATTTATACTTCTTTAAGGGTTCTGTGTCAAATCAGGTGTTTTTATGTACACTTTGTTCAACTCTGAATGGAAATGTTGTTGTTAGACTTGCGTAGTTAGTTTTTGTTCAGAACAAACCTCCTCAGAGTCTTCACAAACTTGTTGGAGGAGTTAAAGAGATGCTTCAGACTTCTGGACACAGACTGCTTCCTGCTCGGGTTCTGGAGCTTTGAGGAGTCTGCACACAGGAAGAGGAAGAGGAGGAGGAAGAAGGAGCGGAAGAAGGAAGAGCAAGAGGAGGAGGAGGAAGAAGCAAAACAAGGAGCAGAATGAATGTTAACATCAGTAGAGGTCTACTTGCTGACAGATGATTCCTGATCATCATCCATCAATCTGAACAATGTTCTACATCAATAACATGAAGACATTTATCTTCTGACAAAGGTCACTGTGTGTGTGTATGTGTGTGTGTGCGTGTGAGTGTGTACGTGTGTGTGTTCTCTACCTGTTCAGGTACTCTGTTCACTACCTGCTCAGGTACTATGTTCTCTACCTGTTCAGGTACTCTGTTCTCTACCTGTTCAGGTACTCTGTTCTCTACCTGTTCAGGTACTCTGTTCTCTACCTGTTCAGGTACTCTGTTCTCTACCTGTTCAGGTACTATGTTCTCTACCTGTTTAGGTACTCTGTTCTCTACCTGTTTAGGTACTCTGTTCTCTACCTGTTCAGGTACTCTGTTCTCTACCTGTTCAGGTACTCTGTTCTCTACCTGTTCAGGTACTCTGTTCTCTACCTGTTCAGGTACTCTGTTCACTACCTGTTCAGGTACTATGTTCTCTACTTGTTCAGGTACTCTGTTCTCTACCTGTTCAGGTACTCTGTTCTCTACCTGTTCAGGTACTATGTTCTCTACCTGTTCAGGTACTCTGTTCACTACCTGTTCAGGTACTCTGTTCTCTACTTGTTCAGGTACTCTGTTCTCTACCTGTTCAGGTACTCTGTTCTCTACCTGTTTAGGTACTCTGTTCTCTACCTGTTCAGGTACTCTGTTCACTACATGTTCAGGTACTATGTTCTCTACTTGTTCAGGTACTCTGTTCTCTACCTGTTCAGGTACTATGTTCTCTACCTGTTCAGGTACTCTGTTCTCTACCTGTTCAGGTACTCTGTTCTCTACCTGTTCAGGTACTATGTTCTCTACCTGTTCAGGTACTCTGTTCTCTACCTGTTCAGGTACTCTGTTCTCTACCTGTTCAGGTACTCTGTTCACTACCTGTTCAGGTACTCTGTTCACTACCTGTTCAGGTACTCTGTTCTCTACCTGTTCAGGTACTATGTTCTCTACCTGTTCAGGTACTCTGTTCTCTACCTGTTCAGGTACTATGTTCTCTACCTGTTCAGGTACTCTGTTCTCTACCTGTTCAGGTACTCTGTTCTCTACCTGTTCAGGTACTCTGTTCTCTACCTGTTCAGGTACTCTGTTCACTACCTGCTCAGGTACTATGTTCTCTACCTGTTCAGGTACTCTGTTCTCTACCTGTTCAGGTACTCTGTTCTCTACCTGTTCAGGTACTCTGTTCTCTACCTGTTCAGGTACTCTGTTCTCTACCTGTTCAGGTACTCTGTTCTCTACCTGTTCAGGTACTCTGTTCTCTACCTGTTCAGGTACTATGTTCTCTACCTGTTTAGGTACTCTGTTCTCTACCTGTTTAGGTACTCTGTTCACTACATGTTCAGGTACTATGTTCTCTACTTGTTCAGGTACTCTGTTCTCTACCTGTTCAGGTACTATGTTCTCTACCTGTTCAGGTACTCTGTTCTCTACCTGTTCAGGTACTCTGTTCTCTACCTGTTCAGGTACTATGTTCTCTACCTGTTCAGGTACTCTGTTCTCTACCTGTTCAGGTACTCTGTTCTCTACCTGTTCAGGTACTCTGTTCACTACCTGTTCAGGTACTCTGTTCACTACCTGTTCAGGTACTCTGTTCTCTACCTGTTCAGGTACTATGTTCTCTACCTGTTCAGGTACTCTGTTCTCTACCTGTTCAGGTACTATGTTCTCTACCTGTTCAGGTACTCTGTTCTCTACCTGTTCAGGTACTCTGTTCTCTACCTGTTCAGGTACTCTGTTCTCTACCTGTTCAGGTACTCTGTTCACTACCTGCTCAGGTACTATGTTCTCTACCTGTTCAGGTACTCTGTTCTCTACCTGTTCAGGTACTCTGTTCTCTACCTGTTCAGGTACTCTGTTCTCTACCTGTTCAGGTACTCTGTTCTCTACCTGTTCAGGTACTCTGTTCTCTACCTGTTCAGGTACTCTGTTCTCTACCTGTTCAGGTACTATGTTCTCTACCTGTTTAGGTACTCTGTTCTCTACCTGTTTAGGTACTCTGTTCACTACATGTTCAGGTACTCTGTTCACTACATGTTCAGGTACTATGTTCTCTACTTGTTCAGGTACTCTGTTCTCTACCTGTTCAGGTACTATGTTCTCTACCTGTTCAGGTACTCTGTTCTCTACCTGTTCAGGTACTCTGTTCTCTACCTGTTCAGGTACTATGTTCTCTACCTGTTCAGGTACTCTGTTCACTACCTGTTCAGGTACTCTGTTCTCTACTTGTTCAGGTACTCTGTTCTCTACCTGTTCAGGTACTCTGTTCTCTACCTGTTCAGGTACTCTGTTCACTACATGTTCAGGTACTATGTTCTCTACTTGTTCAGGTACTCTGTTCTCTACCTGTTCAGGTACTATGTTCTCTACCTGTTCAGGTACTCTGTTCTCTACCTGTTCAGGTACTATTTTATCTACCTGTTCAGGTACTCTGTTCTCTACCTGTTCAGGTACTCTGTTCTCTACCTGTTCAGGTACTCTGTTCTCTACCTGTTCAGGTACTCTGTTCACTACATGTTCAGGTACTATGTTCTCTACTTGTTCAGGTACTCTGTTCTCTACCTGTTCAGGTACTCTGTTCTCTACCTGTTCAGGTACTATGTTCTCTACCTGTTCAGGTACTCTGTTCTCTACCTGTTCAGGTACTCTGTTCTCTACCTGTTCAGGTACTCTGTTCTCTACCTGTTCAGGTACTCTGTTCACTACATGTTCAGGTACTATGTTCTCTACTTGTTCAGGTACTCTGTTCTCTACCTGTTCAGGTACTCTGTTCTCTACCTGTTCAGGTACTCTGTTCTCTACCTGTTCAGGTACTATGTTCTCTACCTGTTCAGGTACTCTGTTCTCTACCTGTTCAGGTACTCTGTTCTCTACCTGTTCAGGTACTCTGTTCTCTACCTGTTCAGGTACTCTGTTCTCTACCTGTTCAGGTACTATGTTCTCTACTTGTTCAGGTACTCTGTTCTCTACCTGTTCAGGTACTCTGTTCTCTACCTGTTCAGGTACTCTGTTCTCTACCTGTTCAGGTACTATGTTCTCTACTTGTTCAGGTACTCTGTTCTCTACCTGTTCAGGTACTCTTAGACTTTCTCTACATCCATCTCTCTGTACCTCACTGTGACTTCACCGTGTTGACAGTCATGAGGAATGAAAAGAACTTCAGCTTTCACAGATTTATTTCTGCAACAAGCTTTCACATTCATTTTTCTAAAACCCGTGTGTGTTTCCGATGGTGTTGAAGGTCTGCCTCCCACTTCTCCTGCCATCACACTGATGACAGGATGACTTAAAGTCTGTTACACAGCATTTCTTTGTTTTATGTCTCTTTGTAGCAGTTTTGTGTCTCTCTGTGGTTGTTTTGCTTCTTTATGTCGGCGGCTGTGTCTGTCTGCTAATAACAAGCGTCATTTCATATTAATATTAAAAGTATTAAATAGTGGAGCTTTAAAGTGCGTCTGGATGAGGAGGAGATTTTACAGCTGTGGGGCCGGCAACAACTTTATCAAATTTAGACTTAGATGAAGACAAAAGGTGGTGACGTTTGCTGACAGACCTTTAAGGACACTTCTGGTGTTACAGCGTCAGTAAACAACTCACCTCCACAGCAGTAGTGTGTGTGAGTAGCTCGGACCTGCTGCAGCAGACGCTCCATGGCCTCGATGTGGCCCCGCCTCCTGGGCCCCCGACCGTCGCTCTCCCTCCAATCTGAACAAAAGACCGGAGGACCAACAGTGAGAGGACGTCCTCAACAAAAGACCGGAGGACCAACAGTGAGAGGACGTCCTCAACAAAAGACCGGAGGACCAACAGTGAGAGGACGTCCTCAACAAAAGACCGGAGGACCAACAGTGAGAGGACGTCCTCAACAAAAGACTGGAGGACAAACAGTGAGATATACGTACTTTAACACATATAAGTACTTTAGCACATACAAGTACTTTAGCACATACAAGTACTTTAGCACATATAAGTACTTTAGCACATATAAGTACTTTAGCACATACAAGTACTATATCACATATAAGTACTTTTGCACATTCAAGTACTTTAGCACATACAAGTACTTTAGCACATACAAGTACTTTAGCACATACAAGTACTTTAGCACATACAATACTTTAGCACATACAAGTACTTTAGCACATACAAGTACTTTAGCACATACAAGTACTTTAGCACATATAAGTACTTTAGCACATATAAGTACTTTAGCACATACAAGTACTTTAGCACATACAAGTACTTTAGCACATATAAGTACTTTAGCACATATAAGTACTTTAGCACATACAAGTACTTTAGCACATACAAGTACTTTAGCACATATAAGTACTTTAGCACATATAAGTACTTTAGCACATACAAGTACTTTAGCACATATAAGTACTTTAGCACATACAAGTACTTTAGCACATATAAGTACTTTAGCACTTATAAGTACTTTAGCTTGGTGATTGGTGCATAAAATTAAAATTAAATCATCAAATCCTCACATTTGAGAAGATGCAACCAGAACATATTTTAATAAAACATTGTGATTATTAATTTTCTGTCTTTTGACAAATCAACTGATGGTTTTTGAACCAACGACAGTCGTCTGTACTCATGAGGTCATCACTGAAGATATCCTTTTATAATGTGCAGTATTGATCAGAGTCGATCAGAGAAGAAGAGTAGAAGTATAGAACTCACTGGAGGGAGCTGCAGATGGAGGCAGGGAGGAGGCCGGAGGACCCCAGCCCTTCATGTTGTACGCCGACACCCGGACGTAGTAGAGTCGACCCTGAACCGTAAGAACACACAGTAGCACATTAATGTCCATCAAGACCATCAACGCTCCAGGTTACACCAAGTAAAGATGGCCGACGTTGACTTAACACAAAAAGAAATCCACTGCTTCTCCTGACATACTAGAATATATATATATATATATGTATAAATATATATATATATTTATATATTTATATATATTTTTATATATATATATATAAAGACACAATGTGCAGGTCTGAAAGGAGACATTCACAGAGTCCATGATTAGAAGGTTTCTCTGTCTGCGAGTCAGCTCTACAAAGTGGGACATGGAAAAGGTTGGTTTGGTTCTTGCGGTCGTTTGTGTGCCTCTTGTCATTTTGTGTCTCTTTCTAGTTGTTTAGCATCTCTTTGTAGTTGTTTAGCATCTCTTTGTAGTTGTTTAGCATGTCTTTGTAGTTGTTTAGCTTCTCTTTGTAGTTGTTTAGCATCTCATTGTAGTTGTTTAGCATCTCATTGTAGTTGTTTAGCATCTCTTTGTAGTTGTTTAGCATATCTTTGTAGTTGTTTAGCATCTCTTTGTAGTTGTTTAGCATCTCTTTCTAGTTGTTTAGCTTCTCTTTCTAGTTGTTTAGCATCTCTTTGTAGTTGTTTAGCATCTCATTGTAGTTGTTTAGCATCTCATTGTAGTTGTTTAGCTTCTCTTTGTAGTTGTTTAGCATATCTTTGTAGTTGTTTAGCATCTCTTTGTAGTTGTTTAGCATCTCTTTCTAGTTGTTTAGCTTCTCTTTCTAGTTGTTTAGCATCTCTTTGTGTTGTTTAGCATCTCTTTGTAGTTGTTTAGCATCTCTTTGTAGTTGTTTAGCATCTCTTTGTAGTTGTTTAGCATCTCTTTGTAGTTGTTTAGCATCTCTGTGTAGTTGTTTAGCATCTCTTTGTAGTTGTTTAGCATCTCTTTGTAGTTGTTTAGCATCTCTTTGTAGTTGTTTAGCATATCTTTGTGTTGTTTAGCATCTCTTTGTAGTTGTTTAGCATCTATTTGTAGTTGTTTAGCATCTCTGTGTAGTTGTTTAGCATCTCTTTGTAGTTGTTTAGCATCTCTTTGTAGTTGTTTAGCATCTCTTTGTAGTTGTTTAGCATCTCTTTGTAGTTGTTTAGCATCTCTTTGTAGTTGTTTAGCATCTCTTTGTAGTTGTTTAGCATCTATTTGTAGTTGTTTAGCATATCTGTGTAGTTGTTTAGCATCTCTTTGTAGTTGTTTAGCATCTCTTTGTAGTTGTTTAGCATCTCTTTGTAGTTGTTTAGCATCTCTTTGTAGTTGTTTAGCATCTCTTTGTAGTTGTTTAGCATCTATTTGTAGTTGTTTAGCATCTCTGTGTAGTTGTTTAGCATCTCTTTGTAGTTGTTTAGCATCTCTTTGTAGTTGTTTAGCTTCTCTTTGTAGTTGTTTAGCATCTCTTTGTAGTTGTTTAGCATCTCTTTGTAGTTGTTTAGCTTCTCTTTGTAGTTGTTTAGCATCTCTTTGTCGTCATTTTGTGTTGAGTTGTTACGTTTAGCATCCATTTGTCGCAGTTTTGTGTCTCTTTGTCTGTTAGTGGAGGTGAAGTGTCTCTTTGTAGTGGTACAGTCTTTTTGGTCGCTCTGTGTGTCTTTGTGGTTGTTTTGCTCCTTTATGTGGTGAGTTGTTGTCTCTTTGTCATTGTTTTACGTCTCTTTGTGGTCGTTTTTTTCAGCCTCTTGTAGGTTGTTTTGTAAATCAGTGCTGTTCACAGCAACATTTGTTGTGGATTAGGATGAGCTCATTGGACGGCCACAGTCTGTCTCAGCCTTTCCGTTCTCTTCTAAATGTTTTCAGTTCTTATGTGGAAGCATCTGAACGCCGCTTGACGCTCTAAATGGCAAACAGCAGATGCACCACAGTCGATGTATTTACGTGTCAGACGGTGATGCACAGGATGCATAATGAAGGACGGCACACTCTCCAAATGCCACTGATGCCACTCAACGAACAAACGACAGCAGAATATGAAGAGATACCAAAACATGAAGGAGACGAGGCAGAGAAGAAGAAGAAGAGCGTCTGTTAGTGTGCCGAACAGGAAGCAGCTGCTATAAGGCCTCAATCACTAAACACGGAGGAGGAGGAGGCGGTAGAGGAGGAGGTAGAGGAGGAAGAGGAGGAGGAGGAGGAGGTAGAGGAGGAGGAGGTACAGGAGGCGGAGGAGGTAGAGGAGGTAGAGGAGGCGGAGGAGGTACAGGAGGAGGAGGAGGTAGAGGAGGCGGAGAAGGTAGAGGAGGAGGAGGAGGTAGAGGAGGCGGAGGAGGTACAGGAGGAGGAGGAAGAGGAGGAGGTAGAGGAGGAGGAGGAGGTAGAGGAGGCGGAGAAGGTAGAGGAGGAGGAGGAGGTAGAGGAGGCGGAGGAGGTAGAGGAGGCAGAGAAGGTAGAGGAGGAGGAGGAGGTAGAGGAGGCGGAGGAGGCGGAGGAGGTAGAGGAGGTACAGGAGGAGGAGGAGGTAGAGGAGGAGGAGGAGGAGGTAGAGGAGGAGGAGGAGGAGGTAGAGGAGGCGGAGAAGGTAGAGGAGGAGGAGGAGGTAGAGGAGGCGGAGGAGGTAGAGGAGGAGGAGGAGGTAGAGGAGGCGGAGGAGGTAGAGGAGGAAGAGGAGGTAGAGGAGGCGGAGGAGGCAGAGGAGGCGGAGGAGGTAGAGGAGGAGGAGGAGGTAGAGGAGGAGGTAGAGGAGGCGGAGGAGGTAGAGGAGGAAGAGGAGGTAGAGGAGGAGGAGGAGGTAGAGGAGGCGGAGAAGGTAGAGGAGGAGGAGGAGGTAGAGGAGGCAGAGGAGGTAGAGGAGGAAGAGGAGGCGGAGGAGGTAGAGGAGGAGGTAGAGGAGGCGGAGGAGGTAGAGGAGGAGGAGGAGGTAGAGGAGGAGGAGGAGGTAGGGGAGGAGGAGGAGGTAGAGGAGGTAGAGGAGGCGGAGAAGGTAGAGGAGGAGGAGGAGGTAGAGGAGGCGGAGGAGGTAGAGGAGGCGGAGGAGGTACAGGAGGAGGAGGAGGTAGAGGAGGAGGAGGAGGTAGAGGATGCGGAGGAGGTAGAGGAGGAGGAGGAGGTAGAGGAGGAAGAGGAGGCAGAGGAGGAGGAGGAGGTAGAGGAGGCAGAGGAGGTAGAGGAGGAGGTAGAGGAGGAAGAGGAGGCGGAGGAGGTAGAGGAGGAGGTAGAGGAGGCGGAGGAGGTAGAGGAGGAGGAGGAGGTAGAGGAGGCGGAGGAGGTAGAGGAGGAGGTAGAGGAGGAAGAGGAGGCGGAGGAGGTAGAGGAGGAGGTATAGGAGGCGGAGGAGGTAGAGGAGGAGGTAGAGGAGGAAGAGGAGGCGGAGGAGGTAGAGGAGGCGGAGGAGGTAGAGGAGGAGGTAGAGGAGGAAGAGGAGGCGGAGGAGGTAGAGGAGGAGGTAGAGGAGGCGGAGGAGGTAGAGGAGGAGGTAGAGGAGGAAGAGGAGGCGGAGGAGGTAGAGGAGGAGGTAGAGGAGGCGGAGGAGGTAGAGGAGGAGGTAGAGGAGGAAGAGGAGGCGGAGGAGGTAGAGGAGGAGGTAGAGGAGGCGGAGGAGGTAGAGGAGGAGGTAGAGGAGGCGGAGGAGGTAGAGGAGGAGGTAGAGGAGGAGGTAGAGGAGGCGGAGGAGGTAGAGGAGGAGGTAGAGGAGGCGGAGGAGGTAGAGGAGGAGGTAGAGGAGGAGGTAGAGGAGGCGGAGGAGGTAGAGGAGGACGGATGCTGTTGTTACCGTCGTGAGGCTGCTGATGGTGCACTTGAGGGTCTGAAGATTATCCAACACAATCTCTCCAGCAAGCAGCGAGAAATCCTTCAGGCAGCTCCACTCCACTGCGCACGCGCACGCACGCACACACACACACACACACACACACACACACACACACACACACACACACACACACACACACACACACACACACACACACACACACACACACACACACACACACACACACACACACACACACACAGGTTAAGAGCCCACAAGGCTCTGACAGTTAACAGTCTTTTCATTGGAAATCAATAGTTCCTCCTGAGAGGAGCAGATCTCCGTTAACCTTCTCGCTGCTCGTCTCTCAGCCTCCGGACGTCTCTAATCGTCTCTTTGTCTTTGTTCAGTGGGTGAGAATCAGAGCCATGAATTCTTCTCTGTGCCTCTCTGGTTTAAAACATCGTACAGAGGTTGTTAAACGACTATAATAAGACTGTATACTATGAAATATAATGTGTAATAAACTCCCTGTTTGTCTCTAACATGTTTCTCTGCTTTTATAACATTTAACAAAAGACGTCCTGAAGGTTAACTGTTCACATTTCATGTCATTGTACGAGGAAATAGAACAATAGATACTTTGTGAACTATACAACACTGATCAACACAAACACGCATTCATATCCAAAAGGTAGCTACAAATCAAGCAGAAGGATGTTTGTGCTTCTTCACACAAGCTGCTGCACAAACACTTTTTTGAAATAAAAAACTGTGTGTGTATGTATGGTTGTGTGTGTGTGTGTATATATGTGCGCGTGTGTGTGTGTATGGTTGTGTGTGTGTGTGTATATATGTGCGCGTGTGTGTGTGTGTATGGTTGTGTGTGTGTGTGTATATATGTGCGCGTGTGTGTGTGTATGGTTGTGTGCGTGTGTGTATGTATGGTTGTGTGTGTAAGTGTGTGTGCGTGTGTGTGCGGTTGTGTGTGTGTACGTGTGTGTGTGTATGTGTGTGTGTGGTTGTGTGTGTATGTGTGTGTGTGTGTGGTTGTGTGTGGATGTGTATGTGTGTGTGTGTATGTGTGCGTGTGTGTCTGTGTGTGTGCGTATGTGTGTGTGTATGTGTGTGTATGTGTGTGTGTGTGTGCGCGTGTATGTGTGTGCGTGTGTATGGTTGTGTATGTGTGTGTGTGTGTATGTGTGTGTGTATGGTTGTGTGTGTGTGTGTGTGTATGTATCATTGTGTATGTGTGTGTGTGTGTATGTGAGTGTGTGTGGTTGTGTATGTGTGTGTATGGTTGTGTGTGTGTGTGTGTGTGTGTGTATGTGTGTATGTGTGTGTGTATGGTTGTGTGTGTATGTGTGTGTGTGTGTGTATGGTTGTGTATGTGTGTGTATGTGTGTATGTGTGTGTGTGTGTATGGTTGTGTGTGTGTGTGTGTGTGTGTGTATGTGTGTGTGTATCGTTGTGTATGTGTGTGTGTGTATGTGAGTGTGTGTGGTTGTGTATGTGTGTGTATGGTTGTGTGTGTGTGTGTGTGTGTATGTGTGTATGTGTGTGTGTGTATGTATGGTTGTGTGTGTGTATGTGAGTGTGTGTGGTTGTGTGTGTGTGTGTGTGTGTGTATGTATGGTTGTATGTGTGTGTGTATGGTTGTGTACGTGTGTGTATGTATGTGTGGTTGTGTGTGTATGGTTGTGTGTGTGTATGTATGGTTGTGTGTGTGTGTGTATGTATGGTTGTGTGTGTATGTATGGTTGTGTGTATGGTTGTGTGTGTGTGTGTATGGTTGTGTGTGTGTATGGTTGTGTGTGTGTATGGTTGTGTGTGTGTGTGTGTGTGTATGGTAGTGTGTGTGTGTGTATGGTTGTGTGTGTGTGTGTATGTATGGTTGTGTGTGTGTGTGTGTGTATGTATGGTTGTGTGTGTGTATGGTTGTGTGTGTGTGTGTATGTATGGTTGTGTGTGTGTGTATGGTTGTGTGTGTGTGTGTATGTATGGTTGTGTGTGTATGGTTGTGTGTGTGTGTGTGTATGGTTGTGTGTTTGTATGTATGGTTGTGTGAGTGTATGGTTGTGTGTGTGTGTATGGTTGTGTGTGTGTGTGTATGGTTGTGTGTGTATGTATGGTTGTGTGTGTGTATGGTTGTGTGTGTGTGTATGGTTGTGTGTGTATGGTTGTGTGTGTGTGTATGGTTGTGTGTGTGTGTGTATGTATGGTTGTGTGTGTGTGTGTGTAGGATTGTGTGTGTGTGTATGTATGGTTGTGTGTGTGTATGTATGGTTGTGTGTGTGTGCGTGTATGGTTGTGTGTGTGTGTATGTATGGTTGTGTGTGTGTATGGTTGTGTGTGTGTGTGTATGGTTGTGTGTGTGTGTGTATGGTTGTGTGTGTGTGTGTATGGTTGTGTGTGTGTGTGTGTGTGTGTGTGTATGTATGGTTGTGTGTGTGTGTGTATGTATGGTTGTGTGTGTGTGTATGGTTGTGTGTGTGTGTATGTATGGTTGTGTGTGTATGGTTGTGTGTGTGTGTGTGTATGGTTGTGTGTGTGTGTGTGTATGGTTTTGTGTGTGTGTGTGTGTATGGTTGTGTGTGTGTGTGTATGGTTGTGTGTGTGTGTGTGTGTGTATGGTTGTGTGTGTATGGTTGTGTGTGTGTGTGTGTATGGTTGTGTGTGTATGGTTGTGTGTGTATGTATGGTTGTGTGTATGGTTGTGTGTGTGTGTGTGTATGGTTGTGTGTGTGTGTATGTATGGTTGTGTGTGTATGGTTGTGTGTGTGTATGTATGGTTGTGTGTGTATGGTTGTATGTGTGTGTGTGTATGGTTGTGTGTGTGTGTATGGTTGTGTGTGTGTGTATGTATGGTTGTGTGTGTATGGTTGTGTGTGTGTATGTATGGTTGTGTGTGTATGGTTGTGTGTGTGTATGTATGGTTGTGTGTGTATGGTTGTGTGTGTGTGTGTGTATGGTTGTGTGTGTGTGTATGTATGGTTGTGTGTGTATGGTTGTATGTGTGTGTGTGTATGGTTGTGTGTGTGTGTGTGTATGGTTGTGTGTGTGTGTGTGTATGGTTGTGTGTGTATGGTTGTGTGTGTGTGTGTATGGTTGTGTGTGTATGGTTGTGTGTGTATGGTTGTGTGTGTGTGTGTGTATGGTTGTGTGTGTGTGTATGGTTGTGTGGGTGTGTATGTATGGTTGTGTGTGTATGGTTGTGTGCGTGTGTGTATGGTTGTGTGTGTACCTCTGTACTTGGTCACCACAGTAGAGTTCAGACACTGAGGCTCCTGGAAGCTGATGCTCAGCGAGCTGCTACTGCTCACGCTCAGACGAACCATAGACGGGGTCTCCGGGGCACCTGAGCAGGGGCTCAAGTTTATCAGTGGTCCAAACAGCTGAGATGAATCCTGACTCTTTAGTACTCGGGTGTAAAAACATAAATCGACTTTATTAGATGAAACAGATGTGATGAAGTTATTGATCGTCTGCTGATCTTCTCTTCTCTACACAGTATCTGTGTTGGACTGTAGCTCCTAAATGAAAGTGTTTGAGTGAGAACGTGAAACACATTTCTATGAGCTCTTAAACTCTGACTGTAAATTACTTAAATGAGAACATTTTCTTGATTAGTTTTTATTTTCTTGATTTGTTTTTATGTTCTTGATTCGTTTTTTACAGATGTTTCTTGTTGTTTTGTCCACTCTGTGGGATTAACAGAGGATTATCTAATCTAATCTTATCTTTTGCATCTCTTTTTGTTTCCCGTTCTATTTTTTTCATCTCATTTTTGCATCTTGTTTTGCTGTTTTCTCGTAGTTTTGTTAACTTCTTTACAGTCTTTATAATCGTTCCACTTCTTGTTCACACCAAACACCAAAATCTCTTTCCGCTGTCAACCATGAAAGGAATAAGGACAATTGCTGCTTTGTACGTGTTGTGGAAGTCCCTCAAACGTCGGAATGCCAAACGCCGTCATGTCTGGTTCATAACATTGTTCAGAGGAGCTCTGTGGATTGTATCGAGCTGTATTCACTGTCTAGCAAGCCACCGGTCGCTGTTTACTACAGCTGTAGGAACACTAAATAAACTGATTTGGCTGCGATTCAATGGCAGTAAACCGACAAAAAGGGACTCCGAAATAACTACGTAATGATGCCGATTTGTACTTGTCTTCTCCGACAAAAAGGGACTCCGAAATAACTACGTAATGATGCCGATTTGTACTTGTCTTCTCCGACAAAAAGGGACTCCGAAATAACTACGTAATGATGCCGCCGATTTGTAGGTTACTTGTCTTCTCAATGGAGCTCTGATGGGTCGGTGCTAGGCTATGCTAACATCGTAGCAGCTCCACCAGCACTCAATAACGTCACGTAGACGTAAATACGGCGTCTATTCATTGTTTGTACCGTATGGTTTACACACACACATGCATACACATAGTTTGGTCCGGTCTCTGTTGATATGAGGTATCGTAGAGCTCTGGGTGAAAACAGACGGCTACAGGATTTATTTCCTGATTCAACAATGGCAGGAAGTCAGTGATGACAGGGGGAGCAACTCAACGCTGATAGGCTATCGCGCCACAGCGTCACGCGAATATTTCGCAGAAGTTGAAAAATTTCAACTCACGTGTTGGCGATCGCGGTGCGCCAGTCTCATCGCGTCTGTGCAGAGACTTTGTATGTAATCTACTCATGCGTCAAAAAATCTACGCGTTTGGTGTGAACACGGCTTTACGAGATGTAATCCAGATGTTTTGCATCTTGTGTTGTGTCTCTTTGTGTTCGTATGATTCCAACTAGAAATGTGACCAGTCCCTTCAAACAGACCACAGTAAAGTGAATAGAAGCTTTATTAGCCTCTACAGGAATATCACACAGAGCTGGAAATGATCTCTGAAATGAAAAATACTTTCATGAAATCTAACAAACTGTAATAAGTGACACGTTTCCGTCATAACAAAGACTTCATTACTGTTTGTTGTGGAGTTAAATTCATCAGTTTGAGTTCAGCCTCAGAATGAATGTTCCAATAAATCTGAACATAATATAAATATAAATAAATAAAAAGATTAAATCAAATCACTGAACAGACAATATACACCTCCAGTGGTGGAATGTTACTAAGTACATTTACTATGGCAGTACTTGTACTTGAGTATATCCTTTTGATGCTCCTTCATAATCGACAGCATTACTGTAAGACCTTCATGTTCAGAGCTGTCAGCATGTCTCTTATATAAGATATAAGAACCCGAAATGTTTCATTCTAATGATCTCGTTCCTTGTGTGTCGAGTGGGATTTGAAACCGGTGCCACTTGTTCTCTCATTGATCTGCTGCAGGTTCTTTCTGTCAAAGCTGCTTTTTGGACAAAAGAATAAATGAATGTAACCTCTCATCTGATGAATGGCGGTGCTGCGTGGAGGTCAGCTGTAACACACACACACACACATACACAGGACTCACGTGCATGCTGGAAGCCCGCGGTCATGCGTTTGTACAGCTTGCTCCTCCACTCCCAGGCTTTCAGTTGTTTGTCCTTCTGGCAGGCCTCCAGAGAGAGGCCGTCTCTCTGCGCCTGAGCGGTGAGATCGGCCGCCCGCCGCTCGGCCTCCGACACCAGAGAGCTCAGGTGGGCCTCCCGACTCTCCACGCTCACGACTAGGACAGGAAACACAGGATCACACAGAGAGCATTTAATGCACCGTTTTCAACCCTGTACGGTGCATTAAGGTGCACTGCTTTCAACAAAGGTACGGTGCATTAAGGTGCACTGTTTTCAACTAAGGTACGGTGCATTAAGGTGCACCGTTTTCAACTAAGGTACGGTGCATTAAGGTGCACCGTTTTCAACTAAGGTACGGTGCATTAAGGTGCACCGTTTTCAACTAAGGTACGGTGCATTAAGGTGCACCGTTTTCAACTAAGGTACGGTGCATTAAGGTGCACCGTTTTCAACTGAGGAACGGTGCATGAAGGTGCACCGTTTTCAACTAAGGTACGGTGCATTAAGGTGCACCGTTTTCAACTGAGGAACGGTGCATGAAGGTGCACCGTTTTCAACTAAGGTACGGTGCATTAAGGTGCACCGTTTTCAACTGAGGTACGGTGCATTAAGGTGCACTGTTTTCAACTGAGGAACGGTGCATGAAGGTGCACCGTTTTCAACTAAGGTACGGTGCATGAAGGTGCACCGTTTTCAACTTGGTGCGGTGCATTAAGGTGCACCGTTTTCAACTAAGGTACGGTGTATTAAGGTGCACCGTTTTCAACTCGGTACGGTGCATTAAGGTGCACTGTTTTCAACTCGGTACGGTGCATTAAGGTGCACTGTTTTCAACTCGGTGCGGTGCATTAAGGTGCACTGTTTTCAACTCGGTGCGGTGCATTAAGGTGCACTGTCTTCAACCCGGTACGGTGCATTAAGGTGCACTGTTTTCAACTAAGGTACGGTGCATTAAGGTGCACTGTTTTCAACTCGGTGCGGTGCATTAAGGTGCACTGTTTTCAACTCGGTGCGGTGCATTAAGGTGCACTGTCTTCAACCCGGTACGGTGCATTAAGGTGCACTGTTTTCAACTTGGTGCGGTGCATTAAGGTGCACTGCTTTCAACAAAGGTACGTGCATTAAGGTGCACTGTTTTCAACTAAGGTACGGTGCATTAAGGTGCACTGTTTTCAACTCGGTACGGTGCATTAAGGTGCACTGCTTTCAACAAAGGTACGGTGCATTAAGGTGCACTGTTTTCAACTAAGGTACGGTGCATAAAGGTGCACTGTTTTCAACTAAGGTACGGTGCATTAAGGTGCACTGTTTTCAACTGAGGTACGGTGCATTAAGGTGCACTGTTTTCAACTCGGTGCGGTGCATTAAGGTGCACTGTTTTCAACTCGGTATGGTGCATTAAGGTGCACTGTTTTCAACTCGGTACGGTGCATTAAGGTGCACTGTTTTCAACTCGGTACGGTGCATTAAGGTGCACTGTTTTAAACTTGGTGCGGTGCATTAAGGTAAACTGTTTTCAACTGAGGTACGGTGCATTAAGGTGCACTGTTTTCAACTCGGTGCGGTGCATTAAGCTGCACTGTTTTCAACTAAGGTACGGTGCA
>NC_136654.1:757973-762973 GCF_949748355.1 Melanostigma gelatinosum
TGTAAGCCCACATCTCCTTCGTCTTCCACTGGGAAGGAGAGCAGCGGACCGACAGACTGGAAGCTGCCGTCTGACTTCACGCTGGCTGGACTGCAGCAGAAAACTCAACGAAGCAAAGAGGAGAAGCTCCCAGCAGTGGTTTGTAACTGCATCCCAGTGCAGCTGAACTGGTGGACGATCCTGCACCACAATACCAAATAACGACGACTCTGCTTTCAAAGAAAGAACCGGAGCAGGTGAGACACCTGTCGGATCCAAACTGTGGCGCAAAAGTTGCAGAAAAAACCTGCTGGATGATTTTATATAAATTCTGTCACAGATTCAAAGCAATCAAGTGAAAAGCTCCGGCGTCAGTAATGCTCAATGGAGCTAAGGAGAGCGAGGAGGTACAACAGGCTGTTCAGCAGCAGATCGACCCAGCGTCTGAGTCTCCTCCGCTGGATCAAATCTCTCTGTCTGATGACTCCTGGCTTCCTCCTCCGGAGCTCCGCTCCATCATCTCCAGCAGCCCCCAGATGTGGAGCTCGACCCTGGGTACGCGTGGGCGAGAGAGAGCCTCCTGCTGTGGAGCTCCGGCTCTGGCTGAATGAACACCTGTTCACCGGCAGATCAACGCATCGCGACGCATCGGCACACACACGTGCAAGCGCACACACGTGCAAGTGCACACATGCACGCACACACACACAGCAGGAGAGTGAATGAGAGAGAGAGAGAGGAAGGGAAATAATGAGATGGGGATGTTTGAGAAGAGGAGGCGGATAGCAAGGCTTAATGTGTGTGTGTGTGTGCATATGTTGGTGTGCCTAATCAAAAGGTGCGCGCGCACACACACACACACACACACACACACACACACACACACACACACACACACACACACACACACACACACACACACACACACACACACACACACACACACTGGTGGAGGAGGGGCAGTGGCGGCTTTGAAAACACAGAACGGGAGATTCAATTCATGGAGATGCTTCGAGAGGAAACGACGGAACACTGCAGAGAAAAAACAAGTGTATCAATAAAATGAAAGTAATAAAAGCGAGGACATGAGAAGCGGAGTCGGTGTGCAGAACGAGCGTCCCCGTAGAGGTGAGCGGGGTTGAGTCACGGCTTCCTGTTCTACAGCTGAAACATCGACTCATTGTGATGCTCAATGACTTTGACATGAACATTTGTCTTGTGCACCTTGCTGATCATCTTTATTGTTCCAGATGTTGGGTTATGTTGGGATGTTGCTGCAGCAGCTGATGCTCCACGACGTCCCTGCAGAGGAACTCCTGTCTCATCGTCTTTAAACACAGGAAAGATGAACAATGACTCAATTATCCAAATATAGAAGCTGCTGATAAATCATCTTTCAAGTTCAAATGTATAAATATTCATGAGTGAGTATTTACGGTCAATTTAGGGTCTATAGGTTTATTTATCGGTTAGTTAGGGTTCTAGGTAAAATGAGTTCACGTTCTATGGGTTGATCTACGGTTCTAGGTTCATGTAGAGTCCATCAGTCACTCTGCGGACGAGAAGTAAAAAGGTTTTGGTCTTTTGTTGATCGGATCCGATCAACGGATGGATGAGATGTGTGTGGTCCTCAGGTCTATTCAAACAACCTCAAATACAACTAAAATAACACAAGTCCAGATTATCTTCCTCAATCAATCAAAGGTTTGATCATATTTCTGTAAAGTACGTAGAAAATATCACAATAAAACTGCAGCTTCAGAAGACAAATCCATCCTGAACGAGTCCAGACTAAGGCTGGAGATGAACTGTCGTTAAATAAAGGACGTGATATTAAGATCCCATAGCAGATACAGCACCAACACGAAGCCGACTTCACAGGTCAACGGTGAAACTGGGTTTCAACCTCACCTGCTCATCTCTACTGCCGTGGAAAAGTACCAACCTCTCACACACACACACACACACACACACAGGTCAATGATTTACTGTAGATTAGAAGACAGAAGTGAAAGAAGGAAACACCGAACATCAGAAGACTTAATTGATGTGAACTAGAAACACAAAGACGCGCTCAGAGTCGAGCCTGTTGTCTGTCAGAGGCTCTGATGCAGAACGTGTGTGTGCACTATTACAGCTTCATGTTTCCATTCAAAGAGAAGCAGGAGCTCCGAGTCACAAACACCAGCGTGTGAAGTCGTCTTCAGTTCATCACTTCACAAACAGGTTCATTCGTAACATGAGTCGTTGAATCAGACCAACAGGAGGAAGCAGAGACTTTGTTGGGGACTATTTTCAGCGGCGGATTGATTGTGATTGTGTGTGTGATGGAGTCGGAACAAACTACGGTGTGATGATGATGATGGTGATGAAGAACACACAATAAAACATAATAACGTGAGTCCTTCAGGACTTTCAGGAGACAGGAAACCGCCAGCGATAAAAAGAACGCCAAGAAAACGCTGTTGTAACGTTCAAACAATGAGAACAATGAACGCTCTGTTTCCATGGCGCCCATTGAAGAGCAACAGGTGAAGAAGACATTGAAATACATTTCTGCGGCTCAACGGAAACAAAGCGACAGAGGAACCTAAACATGATCATGTGAGGAGACATGAACCCATTCAGACACACGCTATGGACATGTTCAAATCTCAGCTCCGTCAACAGAACGAGGTCAAACCTGGTTCCTCTTCAGATGATTACAATATATATATAATACAGTATAGTACAGTATAATACCGTATATTACAGTATAATAGAGTATAGTACAGTATAATACCGTATATTACAGTATAATAGAGTATAGTACAGTATATTACAGTATACTAGAGTAAAGGAAACACTTAAAGACAGAAGAAATACTGAGAGGAGCAAAGGAAAAACAAGAAGAGGAGATGCAGAGAGGAAGAGATGTAGAGAAGAAGAGATGTAGAGAAGAAGAGATGCAGAGAAGAAGAGATGCAGAGAAGAAGAGATGCAGAGAAGGAGAAGAGATGTAGAGAAGAAGAGATGCAGAGAAGAAGAAGAGATGTAGAGAAGAAGAGGAGATGTAGAGAAGAAGAAGAGATGTAGAGAAGAAGAAGAGATGTAGAGAAGAAGAGGAGATGTAGAGAAGAAGAGGAGATGTAGAGAAGAAGAAGAGATGTAGAGAAGAAGAGGAGATGTAGAGAAGAAGAAGAGATGTAGAGAAGAAGAGATGTAGAGAAGAAGAGATGTAGAGAAGAAGAAGAGATGTAGAGAAGAAGAGGAGATGTAGAGAAGAAGAAGAGATGTAGAGAAGAAGAGAAGAAGAAGAGATGTAGAGAAGAAGAGATGTAGAGAAGAAGAAGAAGAGATGTAGAGAAGAAGAGATGTAGAGAAGAAGAAGAAGAGATGTAGAGAAGAAGAAGAGATGTCGAGAAGAAGAAGAAGAGATGTAGAGAAGAAGAGATGAGGAACAATAACTGTGTTTACAGTTCATTACTGCTTAATACAGCGGAGGACGGACACACAGGAAGACAAACACTTTGATTTACAAAATAAAAGTCTTCATCATTTTTTTTTTTTAACCTTTATTTAACCAGGTGAGTCCCATTGAGATTAAAAATCTCTTTTTCAAGGGAGACCTGGGCCAAGACAGGCAGCAACACAAGAAACACAATCATGAAATGTAGCAGCAGTAATCATCATAACAACACAAACACCTTCTGTTGATTTGATTGGTTGAGGAGTTATCACTGTCTCAGGATGTCGAGTCACAACTCAGCAGTACATAACTCTGATGTGTGTGTGTGTGTCAGGAGAGAGAGTGTGTGTGTGTGTGTGTGTCAGGAGAGTGTGTGTGTGTGTGTCTGTGTGTGTGTGTGTGTGTGTCAGGAGAGTGTGTGTGTGTGTGTGTGTCAGGAGAGTGTGTGTGTGTGTGTGTGTGTCAGGAGAGTGTGTGTGTGTGTGTGTGTGTCAGGAGAGTGTTTATGAGAGTGTGTGTGTGTGTCAGGAGAGTGTTTATGAGTGTGTGGGAGTTTTTCCCAGCAGCCCCAGCAGAAAGAGTGTGTGGCAGCGAGGAAATGACTTGCATCGATCAAACTAATGGTGCATCCCGGGAGTCATCACGACTACAGCTCCCTCTAGTGGGGGGGAGGTTATGACGGCCGGGGGGGGGGGGGGGGGTAGAATAGAATAGAATGTTGTTGATTCAGTCTGATTGGTTGTTGATTCAGTCAGATTAGTTGTTGATTCAGTCTGATTGGTTGTTGATTCAGTCTGATTGGTTGTTGTTGATTCAGTTTGATTGGTTGTTGATTCAGTCTGATTGGTTGTTGATTCAGTCTGATTGGTTGTTGACTCAGTTTGATTGGTTGTTGATTCAGTCTGATTGGTTGTTGATTCAGTCTGATTGGTTGTTGTTGACTCAGTTTGATTGGTTGTTGATTCAGTCTGATTGGTTGTTGTTGACTCAGTTTGATTGGTTGTTGTTGACTCAGTTTGATTGGTTGTTGTTGATTCAGTCTGATTGGTTGTTGTTGATTCAGTCTGATTGGATGTGTGTGCGTGTGTGTTGCTGTGTGTATTGTAGATGTGTGTGTGTGTGTGTGTGTGTGTAGAATAGAATAGAATGTTGTTGATTCAGTCTGATTGGTTGTTGATTCAGTCTGATTAGTTGTTGATTCAGTCTGATTGGTTGTTGATTCAGTCTGATTGGTTGTTGATTCAGTTTGATTGGTTGTTGATTCAGTCTGATTGGTTGTTGATTCAGTCTGATTGGTTGTTGACTCAGTTTGATTGGTTGTTGATTCAGTCTGATTGGTTGTTGATTCAGTCTGATTGGTTGTTGTTGACTCAGTTTGATTGGTTGTTGTTGATTCAGTCTGATTGGTTGTTGTTGATTCAGTCTGATTGGTTGTTGTTGATTCAGTCTGATTGGTTGTTGTTGATTCAGTCTGATTGGTTGTTGTTGATTCAGTCTGATTGGTTGTTGTTGATTCAGTCTGATTGGTTGTTGTTGATTCAGTCTGATTGGTTGTTGTTGATTCAGTCTGATT
>NC_136654.1:770473-800473 GCF_949748355.1 Melanostigma gelatinosum
AATAAATTTCATGCGTTTGTATGTTTGTGTAAATTTTATATTTCAGGCTGACCTCACACATTTCGTCCTCTTTGTTTACCTTTTTTTTAACGTGGTAAACCCGTGTTGTAACGTCACATTGCTATGAATTGTGGGTAATTCCCACAATCTCTAGTTTCAAGTATTCTTTAGGGCGGGGCTACACAGTGATTGACAGGTACCAGAGACGTATACGGCGTCTCTACATCACTCCTCCTCAGTCCATGTATGGTCACTTCCTGTTCACTGGTTGCAAAAAAACAAGATGGCGACGGACAAAATGCTGAACTGAAGGCTTTAAAACATCAGTCCATAAACTAATGGGTGACCTCATGACGACTACGTCCACTTCTTATAAACAGTCTGTGATTATTTCCTATAAAACCTGAGAATCATCACTGAAACATACGTTTTGTTGACGTTTAGAGACGACTTCCTCCCTTTTCTTCATAAAGTGACAGTGAAGCTGTAAAGCTGCTGTCTGCTGGTCCAGAAGCTCAAACAGGTGGAGCTCCTCCTCTCTCACCTGGAGCTCAAAGAAACTAACCGATCCGACGGTTTACGGTTGAAAAAACTGCAGTTTTCTTTCTTCAGCTAAAAATATTCGCTTTATATTCAATTCCACTGAATGAAGATGGAAAAACAATAAGCACTCTGATATGATGAGGTTCTCTCAGAAACCTTTTCCCCTCAGGCAGAATATCAGGACTTATTGGAAATATTTAAACATTTCAGCAGCAAAAAGCAGAAAACACTTGACTTCAGACGATGAAGACGAAGAACCAGAGAAACCAACTGAGGATGATGATGATGGTAGAAAGAAAGACTTACTTCTTCCTGGTGTCGTATCTGCTGGTGGTTCCCAGACTCTGGGAGGAGACACAGAGGAGGACAATCATCACTTTCTATACAGCATCATGCAGCACTAAACGCATATTACACCACCGCTGTTCTCTGGTGAACACATTCAAGTCCCACCAAAAATACACAATCAGTGTTCAGAAGGAAGGAAACGGTTGAACTCAGATATCAGAGATGCAGGCAGGTGTTGGTCCATTCACACTGGGAACCAGCGCTGACATATAGATTTACAACGAGCTGCTTCAACAAAACTAAACTGTATCGGTTCATTTGACTCATCGACAATCAGTGGCAAATTAAAAAAAAGTGACTCAAAGCCGTGATTTGATCCGACTCAATAGTTTTCTGATCCGTTGAAAAAACACCCACTTGATGTTTATATTTGTCCTCATATTGTCAAAAGGTTGCTGAGGAGATACGAGGTTAATGCAGATTACTGTCTGTAGTTTTAATCTCCATTCAGCTCTTTGCAGGCACCTCTTGTCACCAATAAGACTGAAGCTCAGTAGATGAGGACCAGTGATATTCTGATGCTTGTAATCCACCGATGTAGAGCTCTCCTGGACCCTGAACGTCTCATGTGTGTCAGCAGGTTGTTCTCTGAGGTCCAGATGTCTTCTCTCCATGAAGTCGTGTTGTTGTTTGTATCTGGTTGATGACGGTAGTGTCATCTGTTAGACCCACAATGGGTAATGAAATAATGAAAGCATTTCTTGGCTTATTTCACATGATGAAAACGTCTTTAAAATATTAAAGACATAAGAAGAAAGCATTTACATGGAAATGTCTTCAGGCAAAACACAGAAACCGAACGACTGGATGTAAAAACAACGTCTTTATAAAATCAACAACATGTAAACGAGTGGAAGCCTGAAGCGGCGTGTTCCCGCGGCGAGACACTAGATATGAGTGAGGTTAAAGCTGCAGTGAATAAAACCTGCTGGGTAAAGATGAAGAGTGTGTGGGAGGAGGAGGAAGATGAAGGAACCAGCGATTTGTCCCATGGCTGTCTTGAGTGAAGGATTCTGGGATCGAGTCGATGGAAGGACGGCAGGGTTCAGACAGCGTGGGGCGAAAATACTCTGTCGCCTTGACAACTGAAGACTGGGAGGAAGGGAAGATGGATGTCTGCTCATTGAGGTCTCAGAGGCCCCCCCCTCATAACTATGGCCATTCTTCTGCTCACCAACATCTCTGCATTTATCGGCGTCGTCTGGCTTCTTTCCTCGTAATCTTTGGTTAAATCGCATCTCATCTTCTAGTATCTTCTCGTTGCATCGTATCTTCTCGTTGCATCGTATCGTCTCGTTGCATCGTATCGTCTCGTTGCATCGTATCGTCTCGTTGCATCGTATCGTCTCGTTGCATCGTATCGTCTCGTTGCATCGTATCGTCTCGTTGCATCGTATCTTCTCGTTGCATCGTATCGTCTCGTTGCATCGTATCGTCTCGTTGCATCGTATCGTCTCGTTGCATCGTATCGTCTCGTTGCATCGTATCGTCTCGTTGCATCGTATCGTCTCGTTGCATCGTATCGTCTCGTTGCATCGTATCGTTGCATCGTATCTTCTCGTTGCATCGTATCTTCTCGTTGCATCGTATCTTCTCGTTGCATCGTATCGTCTCGTTGCATCGTATCGTCTCGTTGCATCGTATCGTCTCGTTGCATCGTATCGTCTCGTTGCATCGTATCGTCTCGTTGCATCGTATCGTCTCGTTGCATCGTATCGTCTCGTTGCATCGTATCGTCTCGTTGCATCGTATCTTCTCGTTGTATCGTATCGTCTCATTGCATCGTATCGTCTCATTGCATCGTATCGTCTCATTGCATCGTATCGTCTCATTGCATCGTATCTTCTCATTGTATCGTATCGTCTCATTGTATCGTATCACACTATCGTATCTTCTCATTGCATCGTATGTCTCATTGTATCGTATCTTCTCATTGTATCGTATCTTCTCATTGCATCGTATCTTCTCATTGCATTGTATCGTCTTATTGTATCATATCTTCTTACTGTATCATAAACACTGGTTTAACTTAAACGGTCAAAGGTTCACCGTTTTAGTATTTTAATGTACATATGAAGTCCTTTGTGCTGTATAACATGTGTGATGTGTGTGTGTCCATGTGGGTTATCAGGACCTCAAAGAGAGACACGCTGACCTGAAGAGGAACGGACTACGTCTCACTTCCTCTCTCTCTCTGATGGCATTTCTGTGAATGTCAAGACATCTGATGAGACTACGCCGGCCCTTTAATGTCAGAGGACGTCCTCTCAGCCCGGAGACAACTTCTATCAATACTGACGGCTGATTGGCTGGAGTAGGTGCGTGTGTGTGTGCGTGCGCGTGTGTGTGAGAGAGAGATCAAGACATTCAGCGTAAACTGGATTCACTAAATATGAATTGATATTATTAATATGTTCATAAAGTGGAGCGCTGAATTCAAACAAAGGAGCCGAGCAGAACTTAAACTAAAAAAAGATTTAAAAAGATAAGATTCCTACTGAGCGGTTTACATGAATAATGAAACATTACACTAATATCGCTGTTTACATGCAGCCGTACATCACCAGAACATCAAGAGAACCTCATGAGAACATCACCAGAACCTCAAGACAACATCATGAGAACATCACCAGAACCTCATGAGAACATCAAGAGAACATCACGAGAACATCACCAGAAACCCATGAGAACATCACCAGAACCTCATGAGAACATCAATAGAACATCACGAGAACATCACCAGAACATCAGCAGAACCTCATGAGAACATCACGAGAACCTAATGAGAACCTCACCAGAACATCATGAGAACATCACCAGAACCTAATGAGAACATCACCAGAACCTCATGAGAACATCACCAGAACATCATGAGAACATCACCAGAACATCACGAGAACATCACCAGAACATCAAGAGAACCTCATGAGAACATCACCAGAACCTAATGAGAACATCACGAGAACATCATGAGAACGTCACCAGAACATCAAGACAACATCATGAGAACATCACCAGAACCTCATGAGAACATCAAGAGAACATCACGAGAACATCACCAGAAACCCATGAGAACATCACCAGAACCTCATGAGAACATCAATAGAACATCACGAGAACATCACCAGAACATCAGCAGAACCTCATGAGAACATCACGAGAACCTAATGAGAACCTCACCAGAACATCATGAGAACATCACCAGAACCTCATGAGAACATCACTAGAACATCACCAGAACATCAAGAGAACCTCATGAGAACATCACCAGAACCTCATGATAACCTAATGAGAACATCACGAGAACATCATGAGAACGTCACCAGAACATCAAGACAACATCATGAGAACATCACCAGAACCTCATGAGAACATCACCAGAACATCACCAGAACCTCATGAGAACATCACCAGAAACTCATGAGAACATCACCAGAACCTCATGAGAACCTCATGAGAACATCAATAGAACATCATGAGAACCTAATGAGAACATCACCAGAACATCAGCAGAACCTCATGAGAACATCACCAGAACCTAATGAGAACCTCACGAGAACCTAATGAGAACATCACCAGAACATCAGCAGAACCTCACGAGAACATCATGAGAACATCACCAGAACCTCATGAGAACATCACCAGAACCTCACCAGAACCTCATGAGCACATCACCAGAACATCAAATCTATCTCAAGGTTTAGTTTGTCAAATGAAAGCCGGAATGCTTTTCTGACCCACAATGCTTTGCATGGCGGAAGAGGACAGACAGGATATAAGAGCTGGAGGGTCAAAGTTGAAGGTGAGTGCTTGATGAACCTGCTGAATGTACAAAGACAGACGCGGGTTTCTTCTTCTATGAAAACCTGACAGACGACGAGACGTTCAGACGATATTCACTCATTCAACATCAATGAAACTGTGAAAATGTACTGTTTTTATTTTGTATTCTTTATATTTTTACTTAAAATGTTAGAAGTAAATAAATACAAAGAAAACTAAATGAATGTCACCGTCTATTAACATTCATCAGCATGAGATATGAAGATAATTATTAAAGCTGTGTGAGTTAAACATATTGTTGGTTTTCATGGTGGGGCAACGCTGCAAGGCATTGTGGGTCGCCTTATCTCCTTTCCTTTGGTAAAGGAGATAGGAAAGGAAGCATTGAAGGACTTTCCTCAGCACTTAGATACTTCAAGTTATTTAGGAACCTTCATGAGAAAGAAGTAGTTGTGGACTCGCTCTCCTCAGCTGGAGGTGTTTTACGGGGATGAGGCTTCAGTGAGACGGCCGGCTGCATTGATGGCGGTTCAGAGGGACTAGTTTGATGTGATGAGGCTCCTTAATACTCTGACTGTAAACAGGACACACTAATCCGGCCTGTCATTAATCAACACATCAATATTCCAGCAGCATTTGGATCAATAATTCATGGTTCGATGGTTCCACCTCCTCATATGTGCAGATCAAGTCACAGACGTTTTTAAAATGTTCAAACTGAGCGTTTAAACCCTGAAGTCCAGCTTCTGAAGCTTCAAACAGGAAGAGGAGCTGAAGAACCGCCTCACAGACCTATCCCTCCGCCAGCCAATCAGGAGTCAGTACACAGCTCCCTCCAATTGGTGGTGTGGAATTAGCATAATTAGCATAAAAAGAACAGACGGACGGAGAACCAGAGCACATTATCTCCATCCACGACTGTCAACATGAAACCAGACGCATATATATACATACACATATTTTTCTACACACACACACACACACACACACACACACACACACACACACACACACACACACACACACACACACACACACACACACACACACACACACACACACACACACACACACACACACACACACACACACACACGTGTGTGTGTGTATATATACACATATATATGAGGAGAGGAGATGAGGAGGAGAGGAGATGAGGAGAGAGGAGATGAGGAGAGAGTATTTTTCCGTGGTGATGAGGGACAAAAGCAGGATGTTTCTGTCTCCTAGCTGCTTGTGAGAGGAGGTGTAGGGAGGAGAGGAGGAGGAGAGAGTATTTTTCCATGGAGGTCCTGATGAAGGACAAACACAGCAGCATGTTTCTGTCTCTTGGCTGCTTGTGTTGCCTGGAAATCTGATATTTACTGAGACGATAGAGCAGAAAGTCAGAGACAACACAGAACCTCCTCCTCTGCTCCTTTGTGGACATGAAGAGGATTGAATGAGTTAACACTGGGTCTTGTCCCTCATGTGTTTCAGTGGACTCTCTGGATGATGATCAGGATCAAGGGTCCTGATCAGGTCTGTGATCCGGCTCACAGTCACAGTCTGGATCCCAGGTCAGACCACGTGACGCATTTATCACCACACACAATGTACTGCAGAGCACAGACCTCCATGAGGTTCAGACTGAGACTCTGAGGATCAACAGTTACCCTCCGACATGTGTTCAGCATGTGATTCAGTGTGTTCAGGAGCTGCATGAAGCTCATTGAGGATCCTTACGTCAGGATGTTAAAGAACTATGACTCAGACATGAAGGACGGCATCAGCTGATCATGATCTGATCAATAAGCTGTTCACATCCTTCAGCTCACATCCACACCGAGTGCAAAGCGGTGAACACAACACAACGAGGTGAAAGATGCTGAAACAAGCTGCAGTATGAGTAAAGGACGAGCACTTCAACCCGAATAAAAGCTCACACCCACAGCTCATTACTCCGATGAAGGCCGATGAAGACCTTTGAAGTGGGAGGAGTCAGCTCCTCTGTATTCAGTAACTCACGGTTGTACCAGGACGTCGTGTCGTACTCCTCACTATTATTCACTTGCTCCACAATAAAAGCCTTAAGCACCGGTATCTAACCAAGATGGCGACGGACACAAACAAAGAGGTCAAAGGCCAAAACCAAGACGCTAATGGACTAAAACCAAGATGGCGGCGGCCTAAATGCTGAACGAGAAGCTTCAGAACAACAACAAAGCAACAGGTGACCACGTAGACCTGGAATAAACAGTCGACGCTTCTGAGCCCAGAACGGCTTTCATGCTTTTTAACGGCGATATTTGGACAAAGATGGCGAAACGTCCCGAGTCCTCTCATGTTGTTGTTGAGTTCAGTCATCTATCGAACACAAACACCAGATATTGATGTTATAAAGGTGAGATAATGAACTCACATGGAGGTTGTGGATCTTCTTCCGGCCTCTCTCCAGTCCACTCAGCAGTCTCAGGTGAGGCTGCTCTCGGCCCGCCGGCTGCAGCAGTCGGTCGTCAACCGACACCGTCTTCCTCAGGACGCCCCCCCGGTCGCCGGCCCACGCCGCCCCGCCTCCTTCGGCGAGGGGGAGGCTCCTCCCTCCTCCTGCTGCTGCTGTCGGGTTCCCCCCCGACACAGGAGACGGATCAGGTGACCAGAAGTCACGTTGCACCGAACCTGGACAAGAGAAACCAGAGACACCCTGCTGTTACTGTACACACACACACACACACACACACACACACACGCACGCACGCCCCTTGAGGACATTCTTTTCTCGGCTTCTTTCATAAATAATGAATTCAAAGGTTAAACTCTCGTGTCAGTTTAAATTTAAAGATGAAAAGATGAAAGCAGGTCGGAGAGACGGACGACTGGAACCTCCAACTGCTCCTGCTGGTTTCATGTCTCCATTCACTGTGTGTGTGTGTGTGTGTGTGTGTGTGTGTGTGTGTGTGTGTGTGTGTGTGTGATCAGGTGTCAGGCTGCATTAAAACTGCAGGAGGAGGCTCGGCTCCCTGGATGTGTTTATACTGCAGCTACTCTGAGCTTTTATTTTGAAAGGACACATTCCCAAACTTGCACAAAGTGTTTGAGTAGAACCCTCAGAGACTCAATGACGTCTGCTGTTCCATGTTGGAGAACATGCTGTTACTCACTGATTTAAACGTCTGCAGACAACATGAGACGTGATTATACAATAACTTGTCAAAAGAAACGTTTGATGAATAACGTCTCTGATTTCATGTTCCCATGCTTAACGTCACATTGCTATGAATTGTGGGTAACTCCCTTGCAGCCTCTCTCTCTCTCTCTCTCTCTCTCAGAGTAATGTCTCCCTCTGGTGGACAATGTGAGACAAACATCCAGACTGATTCTCAAAGAGAAGACGTCATCAAACAAACCACAAAGACGAGACCAGCAGATCCACTAGACCAGGTCCATTTCCTGGTCCGTGGTTCACAAAGTCCATCAAATGTCCTTCAGCAGCCTAAATGAAGGAGATGATTGAAGTCAGGCTATCTCTGGTTCTCCGAGGCTGATCCTCTCAAACAGCCTCGTTAATGCGACCCAGACGATCCGGATCAGGATGATTGCGCGTCGTAGACTTCATGATGCATCATCCAATGAGATCTACAGCGACAATAATGATCTCAACTCTCAGAATAATAATAAAAACAAGCCCAACGAGGATCCAATGACACTCATTAACATGAGGACATGTGTGCTGTATGCCTCATGCATCATGTACTGATGTGTGTGTGTACATGTGTGTGTAGATCACATGTAGAACTAGCAGTGTGAATATGTGTGTGTGTGTTATTCATCATCAGACATTCAATCAACTGAAGCAGTGAAGATCAATAGTGTGAGATTCTCTGTGTTCTCATCATGATCCACCTTCATCATGTTCTACAGTAATGATGTGCTGCTGTACTAATAACACTCATATCATTATGAGTGCTTTAACCTCATGTATGCAACCAGCCATCAAGAGGACATGACAGCAAGTACACACTAAGCACACACACATGACTCAGAATGCTGAGTCAGCACAATATGTGCCATGGTGACGTGATGAACACATCCATAAGTTTATTAAGCGCCAAATCAACTGGACCAACAGCGCGGCATGCAGCGGCTTTCCCCATGTTCTCCGCATCGCCGACACTACAACAACGCAGCACTCGCACAACAGCTCAAGGCTGCATCCAGTCTGTGGGACAGGCAGTGTGGTGTTCAATGTCTGCTCCAGAAGCTCTGGAAAGAAATGATTCCTTGTGGGCAGAATGGACAGCGCTCGTACAGGAAGTCATCGTGATGTGATGACGGATCTTGGCGATGTGGAAGAAGTCTCTCCCTATAAAACGCTCATCTAACTAATATCCTCCTTCATCAGTGGATCTCTGAGGAAGGGAGCTGCACATTAATGCAACAGAGGCTTCTTAGTTTGCTCCGCTGCTTTAAGGATCACGTGTGTCTCACTTTACATGCATTTCATCAACTCCCGTATAACCCCCAGTATATGCGCAAGCGCATCAGACTACCGTATGTGACGGGAGCGGCCATGTTTTCCGGGGGAGTGGCAGTTTATCCAGCTACCTTCAGTTAGCCTGCGCTGGAGCAGGTTCAAGCTTTTGGATGTGTTGCCATGGTGATTTTGCCGAACTTGCTTCGTGGAACCGAAAAGCCTGATCTGCGTCATCTTATCCTGAAAAGTATCCGGCTGACTCTGTTAGACACGCACGTGGAACGGGGCCCAGATCTCTCTAGTGACCAGAGAGACGAGAGTCTAGTCTCTCTGGTCTCTCAAGCTGTGAGACCACATGTGGACCAGAAGAAGAAGTCCAGAGGTCACATGAAAGCGCTGAAGTGGTGTTTCTGTCCTGAGACGTTTCACTGACAGGATGTTTCAACACTCTGCAGGCAGCCGGCAACAAATGAAATGAAAGAACAACAAACCAAATGTCTTCATGGACACTTCGTCTGTGACGAGTCGTCCTAAATGGACCCGGCTCTGCTTCAAAGGGGGACGAGAGGTTTCTCTAAAGACCAGAGCAGAGCCTCTGAAGACCAGGAGCCTAATCTGCTCTACAGGAAGCTCGTTATCATTCTCCAGAAGGGTGGAGCTAAAGAACAGGAAGCAGAATAAACACGTCCACAGCGTCCTGTTTGGGTCCTCTGAGCTTTGATATTAATCTCGTCTCTAGTCTTAATTTAGTCTCTTCTCCCGGCAGAAGATCTTTCACAACAGGAACCGTAGCTTTGAAGAACCTGTGAAGTGTTCGGTTCCCAGAATCATCAGTGAAAGAACAACAGAACGAATGGAGAACGTTTAAAAAGCAGTTTGAATGGTAAAAAGCCACTCAGCCACTGTTAGACTGGTATCAGCACCAGTACTCTGATCTACACTCTCATTGCTTCTTTCTGAGAAACAATAACTCAGAAAAGATTCACATTTACTACTATTTCATGTAAACAAAGAGTTTTAAACTCCTTAAAAATACATTCGCAGCTCAACAACTATCTAAGTGAGACAGAGAGACAGAGAGACCGAGAGACCGAGAGACAAAGAGACAGAGACAGAGAGACAGAGACACCGAGAGACAAAGAGACAGAGAGACAAAGAGACAAAGAGACAGAGAGACAGAGACAAAGACAGAGACAAAGAGACAGAGAGACAAAGAGACAGAGGCCGAGAGACAAAGAGACAGAGACAAAGAGACAGAGACAAAGAGACAGAGAGACCGAGAGACAAAGAGACAGAGACAGAGAGACAAAGAGACAAAGAGACAAAGACAGAGAGACAAAGACAGAGAGACAGAGAGACAAAGACAGAGAGACCGAGAGACAGAGACAAAGAGACAGAGACAAAGCGACAGAGAGACTGAGAGACAAAGAGACAGAGAGACAGAGAGACAAAGAGACAGAGAGACAATGAGACAAAGAGACAGAGACAAAGAGACAGAGACCGAGAGACAAAGAGACAGAGAGAAAGAGAGACAAAGACAGAGACAGAGACACCGAGAGACAAAGAGACAGAGACAGAGAGACAAAGAGACAGAGAGACAAAGAGACAGAGAGACAGAGAGACAGAGAGACCGAGAGACAAAGAGACAAAGACAAAGAGACCGAGAGACAAAGAGACAGAGACACAAAGACAGAGAGACAAAGACAGAGAGACAGAGACACCGAGAGACAAAGAGACAAAGAGACCGAGAGACAAAGACAGAGAGACAAAGACAGAGAGAAAGAGACAGAGAGACAAAGAGACAGAGAGACCGAGAGACAAAGAGACAGAGAGACAAAGAGACAAAGACAAAGAGACAGAGACAGAGACACAGAGACAAAGACAGAGAGACAAAGACAGAGAGACAGAGAGACAAAGACAGAGAGAAAGAGACAGAGAGACAAAGAGACAGAGCGACAGAGAGACAGAGAGACAAAGACAGAGAGACAGAGAGACAAAGAGACAGAGAGACAAAGAGACAGAGAGACAGAGACAAAGACAGAGAGACAGAGACAGAGACAGAGCGACAGAGAGGTTTAATATATCTTTATTTGTTTGTGTTAAGTTCCATTTACAGAGTTCTGTAAAAACTGTTCAACAAATACGGTCCATCAAACATAAACGTGTCTTTAATCGTCTGCAGGCTGAGATCTGACTCTCACTTAGCGCCCTGTTTGTCCAGTTCTTTGTTCACTTTGTGAACTATTTTCTTTAGTCTGTATCCTTCCTGCTTCGTGAGACCTCCTCTGTCCTTGCACCTCATGTGAGACCTGGCAGAGCTGGAGAGCTGCTCCTTGTCCGAGAGGTAGTCCTCCACTCTGACTTTTCTCACATTCTTACTCCTCCTCAGAAACTCCTGTATCTCCTCCACGCTGTAGCCTCCAGAGCCCCGAGAGCTGCCAGCACCGTGTGTAGAGGGCTCACTGTTTACAGCAGAGTTCTCCTCCTGACTGGGCTCAGAGTCCTCCCAACCGGACTCAGGGTCCTCTTCCAGCCTGGACTCACACTCGGCTGCTCCTCCACTGTCTGTAGTTGCCACTTTCTTCGCCTGTGAGCTTCCTCTGTCTCTTCCCTGTTTCCTCTTCAGCTGAGGGGCCTTGAGCTGCTCCTCGTCTGCCTCCATGGCCACCTCCCTACCTGCCTCCACCTGTCCTCCAGTACTCTCCCTCACCTGCTGTACCCCACCTGTCACCTCCACTCTCACCTCCTGAGCCCCACCCTTCACCTCCACTCTCCCCTCCTGAGCCCCACCCGTCTCCTCCCCCCTCACCTCCTGAGCCCCACCCGTCACCTCCACTCTCCCCTCCTGAGCCCCACCCGTCTTCTCCACCCTCCCCTCCTGAGCCCCACCCGTCACCTCCACCCTCCCCTCCTGAGCCCCACCCGTCACCTCCCCCCTCACCTCCTGAGCCCCACCTGTCACCTCCACTCTCACCTCCTGAGCCCCACCCTTCACCTCCACTCTCCCCTCCTGAGCCCCACCCGTCTCCTCCCCCCTCACCTCCTGAGCCCCACCCGTCACCTCCACTCTCCCCTCCTGAGCCCCACCCGTCTTCTCCACCCTCCCCTCCTGAGCCCCACCCGTCACCTCCACTCTCCCCTCCTGAGCCCCACCCGTCTCCTCCCCCCTCACCTCCTGAGCCCCACCCGTCTTCTCCACCCTCCCCTCCTGAGCCCCACCCGTCACCTCCACCCTCCCCTCCTGAGCCCCACCCGTCACCTCCACTCTCCCCTCCTGAGCCCCACCCGTCTTCTCCACCCTCCCCTCCTGAGCCCCACCCGTCACCTCCACTCTCCCCTCCTGAGCCCCACCCGTCTCCTCCCCCCTCACCTCCTGAGCCCCACCCGTCTTCTCCACCCTCCCCTCCTGAGCCCCACCCGTCACCTCCACCCTCCCCTCCTGAGCCCCACCCGTCACCTCCCCCCTCACCTCCTGAGCCCCACCCGTCACCTCCACTCTCCCCTCCTGAGCCCCACCCGTCTCCTCCCCCCTCACCTCCTGAGCCCCACCCGTCTTCTCCACCCTCCCCTCCTGAGCCCCACCTGTCACCTCCACTCTCACCTCCTGAGCCCCACCCGTCACCTCCCCCCTCACCTCCTGAGCCCCACCTGCCTCCTCCACTCTCACTACCTGAGCCCCACCCGTCTCCTCCTCCCTCGCCGCCTGTGCTCCACTTGTTCCCTCTTGTCCGTCCTGCTTGTCCCCTCTGCCCTCAGTACCTCTCTGGTTCTGGTCTTTGTTTGAGCCTTGTTCCCCAGGACAAACTCTGCTCATATGTCCGACTCTCCCACAGCTGTAACATTTAAAATCGTTCGTCTTTGCAAAGATGACGTAGTCAAAGTCGTCCACTGTGATCTTGAAGCTGAGGTTAACCACTCTGCTCCTGTCGCTGGGGATCATGAAGACATGTCTCCTGTGAGACACCACGTGCTGCAACAGCGGAGACTGAAACCCAGAGGACACCCTCCGAACCGTAGACACCACCTTCCCATGTTTGGACAGCTCTTTGACGATGGCCTCGCTCTTTATGAATGGCGGCACGTTGGACACAGTGACTTGCACCTCCGGTGATGCCAGAGCATACGTGGGCAGGAAGTGCTCCCCGATGGAGATCCCGTTTATCAACACCACTTCCGCAAGTTCGATACTGTCCAGAAAAATGACCACAGCGCTGTTCATCCGCGCTGCGGACTTCACGTGGCTGTGCCCGACAATCTCACCCACTGCCAGACTGAGCTCCTCCACGGAATACCCGAACAGCGGCGGAATCTTCACGCCGTGTTCTCTGGTTAGCTCCGTCAGGCGCATGCTAGCGGTTAGCACGCCGACAGCACCTGCTGCCCGGCTGCACTCCGCTCAAAAAAAAGACCCAAAAAACCGATAAAAGTACGCAAAAAAAACCCGTGAACCCTGCACACCCCACTACACCATCATACCCAACATTACCCAACGAAGAAAAATGTCGAAAACCACGTTAATTATCGCTCTCAAACCTCCGCTCCTGCAGCTCCGCACACGTCCTGCCACTCAGAGAGTGAGAGAGAGTTAGAGAGACAAAGACACGAAGAGACAATGAGACAGAGACAAAGAGACAGACAAAGACAAAGACAGAGACAAAGAGACAGAGAGACAGCGATACAGAGACAAAGAGGCAGAGAGACAAAGATACAGAGACAAAGAGACAAATTGGCAGAGAGACACAGACAGAGACAAAGATACAGAGACAAAGAGATAGAGACAAAGAGACAGAGACAAAGAGACAGCAAGACAGACAGAGACAAAGAGACAGCAAGACAGACAGAGACAGAGAGACAAAGAGACAGAGAGGACGTTTAAGACGAGGACGTCTCGCTCCAGAACTAAGAAAGTACCGATAGCAGAACCGAGGACTCTGGACCACATCGATACCAACGGGTTTTACTCTTATAGAACCGGGTTTTGGGGGCGTCTCTATCCACTGTAGAGATGTCCATGACTAGAGTCCAGAACACAGAAACAAGCAGTGAACTTGTTTCTGGTATTTTGTCCACTCTGGCTGTGATTGAGAGGTGTTTCTGGTATTTTGTCCACTCTGGCTGTGATTGAGAGGTGTTTCTGGTATTGTGTCCACTCTGGCTGTGATTGAGAGGTGTTTCTGGTATTTTGTCCACTCTGGCTGTGATTGAGAGGTGTTTCTGGTATTTTGTCCACTCTGGCTGTGATTGAGAGGTGTTTCTGGTATTTTGTCCACTCTGGCTGTGATTGAGAGGTGTTTCTGGTATTTTGTCCACTCTGGCTGTGATTGAGAGGTGTTTCTGGTATTTTGTCCACTCTGGCTGTGATTGAGAGGTGTGTCTGGTATTTTGTCCACTCTGGCTGTGATTGAGAGGTGTGTCTGGTATTTTGTCCACTCTGGCTGTGATTGAGAGGTGTTTCTGGTATTTTGTCCACCCTGGCTGTGATCGAGAGGTGTTTCTGGTATTTTGTCCACCCTGGTGAGTGGATCAGGTGGTGTGTGGTGCTGGTTTGTGATTGGTCCAGTGTGTCCGTTCTTACCTGCAGAGTTCCAGTGGAGTCCTCCAGGACTGGCAGCGAGCCGCCGACGCTTCCTGACGCTGACCCCGGTGGGGGGGGAGAAGGGGGAGGAGCCTCCTGCTGCAACGGGGGTGGAGGAGAGGAGGGGGAGGAGCAGCATCTCCTCCCCCGGAGAAGGGGGGAGGAAGGGGGAGTCGCTCTCCAATGACCTGCAGACATCAAAGAGCAGAGGACACTTTTAATGTCTCGATGTCGTCACATGTAACACGTAGAGGGGAGGGGGGGGGTCATCACGGGGGAGGAGATGTTCACCGTACTGGTTTTTTTAAGACGCTGCTGATTGGTCGAAGCAAATTCAGCTGCTTAATTCAGTCGTGAACCCGACACCGAGGAAGTGGACACGCGTACGTCCGGTGGTCCTGATACCCGTCCTCTGAGACCACGTAGCTCCCCCAGGACCCTCTGACCCTCTTCCTCCTCCTCAAGACCTGGTCCATAAGCTGAGTCCTACTCCACATCTGAGACCGGCTTTACGAAACAACCCGCTCTTCACCATTTTACTGTTTAGTTTTAAGAGTATGAAATATTTGAGGATTCGAACAGAAACAGTCACACGGGACTGAAGAGGTCCAGTGCTGCAGGACCAGGTCTGTTCAGGTGTTCAGAGACCAACAGGGGTGTTACCTCACTGTGTGTGTGTGTGTGTAGTGCTTCAGATATCTCGGTGTGTCAGTCAGGAGGTCTTTGTGTCAAATGAAAGGAGACTAGTGTTGCATTTACTTGCAGTAGGAAAAGTCAACATCCACACGATTCGGCTGCGTAACAGCGAGGCTTTAAAGTGCCGTTTGTTTTGTGTGTTATTGATGCGAGAACATGTTGCACCTGCAGCGCTGCAGCTGGATGCTGGTGAACACATGAAGAGATGCGCTGGTTTAGAACATGAAGCGTCCTTTGGTCTTCTACAGAGTCTGTGAACTGTTCGTAAAATGTCTCTTTTCTACCATGAAAGATTTAATGGCCGGCCTCCAGATCCCTTCAGACCTGCTGCAGGATTTAACATCCTGAGAATCAGCCTCACAAACTACCTGCCGTGGTCCTCACACATCTCCATCCTGGAGGAGAAAAAGATCAGAAACGTCTGTTCTTCTGAAAGAGAACCTCAGCGGTCCTCATCGACTGAGCTTCAGTCATATTGGTGACAGGAGGTGCCTGCAAAGAGCTGGAAGGAGATTAAAAGACAGGAAAGAGGTTCAGAAGAATCAGCTGCTGCTCTTATGTATTCAAATTAGACGACAACCTGCATTGAGCTGTGCAGCCCTGATGTACAATGACCTCGTTACAGCTCTAAACTTTCCTTCTTTCCTCGTTGAGACTCCTAATAGTTTCCTCCTAAAGAGCCCCACACTCATAATAACCACACTTCCTGGTTCTAGCAAGACCCCCCCCCCGGGCTCCCTGCAGGCTCTTATCTCTCTCTCTACATAACTGCCATCACCATGGAGAAGGACAAATACTTTATGAGCTACAACAACTGAGGAGGAAGAGGAGGAAGAGGAAGAGAGGATGTCAGGGAGCCGAGTCGCTACTTAAACACCGTCTAAAGGAGACATCGGCGCCTGTATTCGGTCCACAGAAAACATTCGAACCAGCGATCTGATGCGCGTGGAACAATATCTACAGTGAGCAGCTGGTTCATGTGTTCATGATGTGTTCAAAGGCTGCAGGAGGAACAGCGAGTCACAACGTTGCCCTCTCGGCTGAATGAATGAGCGAAGCTGATGAACTAGTTGTAAATGTGAAACATGTTTAATGAGTTCCTGGTTCAGACGGATTAAGATCCAAACACACTCAAGAGTTCATAGAACTGAACTACTGAAGTCTATCAAGTAAAGTCCATTTCATCAATTTAACAAAATTGCTAAACGTAAATTCATTATTAAGATTTATTTAACAGCGTTATCGTCTGCTTTGCACTTTAAATGAAAACATGAGTTTACATGAGTAAAAACATGTCTGCAGGTAAAAGACTAAACTCTGTGACAAAGACAAAAGAACTTCAGACTTTCTTTTGTCTCCTTGTTTGTGGACGAGCATGACATTTAGTAAATGTAGATCAATAAAACATAAATAAAGCGTGTTGGTTCAGCGGCTGCTTGTCTGCCTCAAGAGGCTCGATTGATCGTGCATCATCACGATCACGCCTCTCTGAATCGCTGTCAGGTGACCTGCAGTCGCGTTAGATATTCACTCCTTCAAACACCTCTCAACCCACCTGCGTGGTGTCTCCGTCGCTCCCGGATCGCTGCAGGAGGAGCGACGGCAGTTGGAGGCCGGGGACGAGGAGGAGGAGTTGGATGCATGTGATGAAGAGGAGGAGGTGCGGGTGGAGTCCAGGGCTCTGGGCAGCAGCAGTGAGGACGGCATGCACAGCCATGTCTCCAGGTTGGAGAGCTTGGAGTAGCTCAGCATCTCCAGAACACTGAGACACAAAATCAAACCACTGTATTTGAATCACACTCCTTTAAACTGTGACAAACAGAAAGGTGGAAAAGAGACAATATCTTTAAAAAAAGGACACAAAAGCCTCATTTAGAAGACCTGCACTCATTTTGCATCGGACTCTTTATTGGGAGGCTGTTTCAGGGCGGAGGAGCAATAACAAGTTAAAGTTCCATCGCTCTTCAAGTCCTGAGGCTCCTCTCACAGGTCAGAGGTCAACCAGCTCATTGTGCTCTACAGAGCTTCACAGGGAGCTCCAGCTCGTAGTTAATCCGTCCGACAGACGCAGGTAGAGACCAGCTGGTGAGCCTCAGACATCGGAGGCGGAGACCAAACACAGAGCTACAGCAGAGAACAGAGGACTTTCACCTGGTGACACAAAGACTGCTGATGAGGCATCACGCTGCTCTGCAATCAATGTGGAAGTTCGGAACCGTTTTCTAACAAGTTCAACGCGTCAACTTAAAAAGGTGATTAAGCTGTCAAACAAGTTCCCCAATAAAACATTGGTTATTGAAAGAGTAAAACCCTGAAAACGTCATATCTCAACTTTAAAAAGAAATGCAGAAATCTCTCAGGAAAGAATCAAAGACACGGTGTAGGATCCAGCCGCTGTGTAAGAAGCTGATTGAATGAAATACATCGTCAAGGACTTTTGATGTGAGAGAACAACATGGAAACAGATCAAGAACAAAGTAGAAGAAGTAAAACATAATCATAATTGACCACTAAGAGCCAGTTACCTCTCCTCTCCCGCTCCTGGGAGCTCATCGCTCTCGTCTTCGGCTTGGAAGACGCAGGAAGTCCTGGAGTCCCGCGATGACAGCAAAACACAGGAGTTATCAGAGTCCACGGACATCTTCAGCCATATCTGCAGAGGATCAGAGAGGGGAACCGGTCAGCTAACGGGGTCAGCTAACGGGGTCAGCTAACGGGGGTCAGCTAACGGGGGTCAGCTAACGGATCAGCTAACGGGGTCAGCTAACGGGGTCAGCTAACGGGTCAGCTAACGGGTCAGCTAACGGGGTCAGCTAACGGGGTCAGCTAACGGGGTCAGCTAACGGGGTCAGCTAACGGGTCAGCTAACGGGTCAGCTAACGGGGTCAGCTAACGGGGTCAGCTAACGGGGTCAGCTAACGGGTCAGCTAACGGGGTCAGCTAACGGGGTCAGCTAACGGGTCAGCTAACGGGTCAGCTAACGGGGTCAGCTAACGGGTCAGCTAACGGGGTCAGCTAACGGGGTCAGCTAACGGGGTCAGCTAACAGGCTAAACACAAACATACAGGTGGAACACAAATGGTCTGTACTTTCCAGGTACAGGTGGACACACTAAACACGAGGAAGGCGGCATATATATATACATGTTGTTTTGCTGAATTAATTATTACACAGCTGTTCAGTGACTAATTCAGCAGCATTATGAGGAGTACAGATCAAATGTCTTACAAGTGTGCAGGTGTTAGTGGTCAGTTTAACTCATGGTTAGGTTATTTTAACCAGTAACAGGCTGGCTAGTAGCATAGCAAGTCTCACTGATAGTTAGCCAGCAGCTAACTTGTGTTAACAACGTATAAGTTAATTGATAACTAGCTGGAAACATTTGCTTGTTAGATAGTAAGTTAACAGAGCTGATTAGCTGGAATTTTCCTGTTAATCAGTTGGTAGTTAGCATGTAACATCAGTTTGTTATTTGATTTGCTAGACGTAACATTAACTTGTTAGTTAGTTAGTTGGTAAATAGCTCTTCTTGGAAGTACCATTAGCTTATTAATTAGTTCCTAGTTAGCTGGTAGGATTCGCCGATAAGCTTCCAGGTAACATTAGCTTGTGTGCTAGTTTGAAGCTACCTATCAGGATTACCTTGTTTGTTAGTTGGCTAGTTAGCTTGTTAGTTGGCGAGCATGTAAAATTGCTAGTTAGTAGTTTACTAACTCATAACATTGTTAAGTGGTTCGCTAGCTGGTAACAACTTGTTATTTGGTTATCTCAACCCAGGTAAGTTACTTTAAAGTACCGCTAGTTTAAAGTACCCCTAGTTAACGTTAAAGTAACGCAACATTAAAGCAATGCTATTACATCTATGACCTTACTTTAAAGTACCCTAACCCTTAACGTTAAAGTAACGTTACTAAAGTATGTTACTGTAACGTACCGCTAGTTAACGTTAAAGTATGTTACTTTAACGTACCGCTAACGTTAGTTAATGTTAAAGTATGTTACTTTAACGCACCGCTCGTTAACCGCTAGTTAACGTTAAAGTATGTTACTTTAACGTACCGCTAGTTAACCGCTAACGTTAGTTAAAGTATGTTACTTTAACATACCGCTAGTTAACCGCTAGTTAACGTTAAAGTATGTTACTTTAACGCACCGCTAGTTAACCGCTAGTTAACGTTAAAGTATGTTACTTTAACGCACCGCTAGTTAACCGCTAGTTAACGTTAAAGTATGTTACTTTAACGTAACGTTACTCCTGCTGCAGTTAAACTGTGCGTGAGGCGTTCAGGAACAATAATAACTGACATTTGAATCGTTTGTTAGTAATTTGAAGGCGCTCATGATTACTGACTGGACTAGTTACCCAAAATGTCAGAATGTTAGAGCACACAGAGAAGAGGTGTGATTAAATGTGACCACACGTGGCTCGTGTTGTCATCAGAAGACACCCGGTGACAGCGACACACCAGTAGAACCAGTTAACAACCCAGTTCAACTCCCAGCTAAAGTCCATGTCAGTAAACGGACTATTTAGAACTACTTTGTACTTTAAAACGTCGGTTTTCAGTCAGAAATGTGTCTCTGCAGAGTGAAACCACAGAAGAAGTTTACCGTCTTTGAGTCCTTCTTCTTCTGCAGAATTAATGTCGTCGCTTCTTCTTCCTCTTCTTCTTCCTCTTCTTCTTCCTCCTCTTCTTCTTCTTCTTCTTCTGCTTGTTTTCCCAGAGCAGAAACATCTGCTCACACTAGTAACGTGTCTTTGTGCTGCTGCACGTCAAACATCCCAAAATACACAGAGAGTCAGTCTCACGTTTCACTGCTTCACTCACCGCACTGACGCCCAGTCCGGGCCGCGCGTCAATACTGTGTGAGGCTGAGGAACCAGTCAATTAACTGGGACGAGTCACTGGGGAGGGTCCCAAACCAGACGACTCCTAGTCTCTGCTGACAAGGACTAGAGGGGAGTGTACTAGAGTAGTATTCTGCAGGAGGGGGAGAAGATGTATGTCTTTAGTTTACACTGGAGGGTTCACTTGAAAGGAAAGGAAATGAAAGGAAAGGAAAGGAAAGAAAAATGGCAGGAAAGAGAAGGAAATGTATTTTTTAAACACATTATTATGATTACACATATACAGTGGCGGCTGGTCAACAGAGGACGCTATAGAGGGCGAGATATATATATATATAAAGTGTTTAGTCTCTCAGCTCTCTCTCACTTTAATTGTATTCATAATAAAGTTATTGAGGGAAACATCAGATCATGAAAACACAAATCTTTCTAATAAATATAGAAAGTTGTTTGTGGTCCTTTTGTTGTTCAGACTACAATGAACATTTATTTAAACCAGATGTTGAATCAGAAACCTAATCAAATATAAACTAGAGTTTAATCTGTGATCCGTCTTCACTGTTTACATGTTGAACTAAATCTCATCAGTGCGATCGGCTGCAGCGTCCAATCACATGACAGATGAACAATGAGGGGGCGTGTCGGCCGTTAAAACACTTCCTGGAAGTCTGTTCTCGTGGCTCCTCGCTCATGGCTCCTCAGAGATAACGTTTTCCACCAGCAGGTGTCGCTGTGTCCTCACTAGTTTATGTCTCCTTTAAACAGGAAGGAACTCCAGACACAGAAGAATAAATCAAACTTCATTGTACACAAATACATGTGAAGTTCAACGAAACATAATCAGTCAAAACCAGACTCAAGGTTTATGAAAATAAACAAGGTGATGTCCATCTTTGTCTCCTGGCAACAGTGTTCTTCTGCTTGAACGTCATCATTGATGTGAAGGTAACATTACTGTGAGAGAGAGACAACGTTTATATGAATATACTTATAATAACTTGAGTTAAATATCAGTTTATTTGCTCTGATATCTTCTGTAAACTTCTGGAATATTCAGTCATGGACAAGTCGGAGCTGGAGCAGTTCTTAGATGAATTCATTGAAGATGTGAGTACAAACTAACCTGATTAAAAACTCACTAATATGAACACTGTAAAACATTTCACTGTACATTTACAGTACATTACTGGCAGTAAGATATTTATAATATATATATACATATCAAAAGATTACAGCATCTTACTGTAATCAAAACATACAGTTATTTACTTTCATAATTCAAACATGACAATGTTTTCACCAGCAAGATCATGAAGATGAAGTACAATTCTCAGTCTCTGTACTGTATCCTAGAATTACAGTCAATTATTGTAAAAACAAACTATACAGTTATTTGTGAGCTGTAAGTATTGATAAAACTAGCTTATATGCAGCTTTAATTAGCCACTAGCTTATATGCAGCTTTATTAACCACTCACGCAATACACACAGTACACGCTAGGGCAAGGGAGAAGCAAGAGGGAGATTACTGATTTAACTGCGTCACAAGGAATAGGCCGCCATCTTTAGATAAGGGAGGAACAATAGACAGTGAGATACAGGAAAGGGACAGCGCCCTAGCAGTCTCCCCTTTTCCCAGGTCCTCTCACTACAACATCTCACCTCACACTGACAGAAGACAACGCCTTCTGGGACGGGCCAGTGTGGACGGATTTGTTCAGGCTCCAACCAGGTGTCTTACGTGTACAAAAAGAAGGTTACATTCTCCCCCTATACACGACCACCTGTTATCATGTGACCGACATGTCGTATTGCAGCCACATGATGCAAACTGAGCAAACTTAATGAGCTGATTACGACGGTGAGATGCGGTTTAATGGCCGGGAGAAAGCCAGTAAAGCTACCTTGAGCTACAATTGTTTTTGTTAAAAATGAACCTTCACGCTCAGTTTAAAAGCTTGTTATGATGGCAGTGTGACCTCAGAGCAGAAGTCAACTTTACCTGGAGCCTTGAGATGAAAGATGACCATCCGTAGGATGATACATTATCTCGACCCCCTCATGACCTCACTGTGACCTGAAGTCATTGCCATTCTCTTCTCGGCAACAGAATGGCTTTCTGTCACTCTGCATGATGTGATGTATTTCTCCAACAGTATGATAAAGCTTCCAAGACGAGTGATTTACCCCAAAACATTGCGTAATCATTATTGATTCTCATTGTTCTCGATTTGTCTAATCACCTTATTTGCTGAAATACTATTTTAGAGAGCAGATAATCACAACCATAATAACTGTCTGCTGATCCTTCTCCAAAGCTACTGAAGAAATTTATTTTATTTATTTATTCTTTATTTTTTATCTCAATGAATTAGTGAACAGAGTGAGAGACGTGTGTTGACCACATTTATTGACCCATAATCTAGTAAACTTTGATTTGTAAGTGTTCATTTTGAAGCAGATTTGATGTGTGTGTGTGTGTGTGTGTGTGTGTGTGTGTGTGTGTGTGTGTGTGTGTGTGTGTGCGTGTATGAGAGAGAAATGGCCTGCAGCGTTGTAATTAAGTTTGAAAAGTTATAGAGGAAGATTATAGAGGAAGACAAACAATACAATATATTTTCTGTAACTAAGCAACCCTTTTTGTAATTCTATTTTTGCAGGTTTTTTAGTCTGGAGAAGTCATGTGACCAAGTGTAGTCATGTGACCAAGTGTAGTCATGTGACCAAGTGTAGTCATGTGACCACAATTCGGAACATTGCAGTCATTGACATTCTAGAACATTTGATGACATCATGGTTTGTCAGAATGAATCCTGGTGATGTCACGGAATGTTTGTTAGAATGAATGTTCTTTTGTGATGTCACGGAATGTTCCTTTGATGTAAGAGGAGGTACATCAAAGGAACATTCTGTGATGTCACGGAATGTTCCTTTGATGTAAGAGGAGGTATACCCTGAAATCCTCTGGGAGACTTAGTTATCATCGGACATCCATCCAGAGAGACCTCTTGTGCAAACAGAGCCATAACTACTCAAACTACTACACAGCTAGTACAGGCAAGTAGTCAAACAACAATTGAGCTTTACCATTGTCTAAATATGCAGGACCTGAGAAGAGCTCAAATGGTGTGTGACACACCAGACAACCAGTTGGCTTCAGAAAATGCTGCCTTGAGGGAGCAGATTGCCGCCAACGAGTACTGTTGGGAGCTCGAGAGAAAGAGAATGATGAAGGCTCTCATGTCAGAGAGACGGCTGAGGAAGAGGGCACAGGCGGACGTAAAGATGCTTCTAAGAAGGAATACGAATGCCACTGCGCTGAAAACCCAGCAGACCGTCCTGGACCAGAAGAAAAGAGAGTCGAAATATAAACTCACGGCTCTGGAAGATGGGATGACAAATTTGAGCTTGCTGCAAAGGAGGAGAGCTTCCAGAGAGAGCAGGAGCTGCAGAGACAGAGCAGCGAGATGGAGGAGAGGAGTGGCGCAACCAAAAGCAGGAAGAGATCAATCTCCTGAAACATCAAAGCGCTGACCTCCAGGTACATGACCTCTGCCTTCAAGAGCTCGAAAAGATCCTGAAGAAGGCCAGGAAAGAGGAGACAGAGAGGGACCCTTCTACCCTATCTACACACACACACACACTTCTACCCTACCCCCCCCCCCTCCCTCCCCACACACACACACACACACGCACACATAGGCACACACTGATACTCCTCCGTGAATCGCCACCTTAACGTGGTGGAGGAGTTTGCGTGGCTCAGTGATCCTGGGAGCTATATGTTGTCCGGGGACCCTGGTAGGGTCTCCCAAGGCAAACAGGTCTCAGGGGAGAGCCCAGACTAAGAGCGGTTCAAACATTATAAATAGCAGCACTTCAGCCACCTCGCCCGGACCGGGGAAACCGGGGCACCCTCCCGGAGCCAGACCCAGGAAGGGAGCTCGTCAGCGGTGGCCGGGCCTTCGCCCACGGGGCTCAGCTCGAAGAAACAACATGGAGCAGCCACCCTGTGGACCCACCAGCCTCAGGGACAAGCATCGGGGTCGGGTGCAATGCAGACCGGGCGGCGGGCCGGGCCCGGGGCCTGGACGAGTTGAAACACTATTTCATTGAATAAACACTAAAAAGTCCTCAAGGGCACAGATTTATCAAGGCTGTCAAATACTCTCCTCATTTTAGCTAAAACATTTATGTGAAAATGCCCAAGGGCCACCAGACCCTGCTGACATTATTTGAAACGATATAAGTTGCTTATAAATACACTGTTATTTAATGATTGTATTTTCAATGACAGCAAATAGCAATGTAACCAAATGTAAGCATTCATGTGTGAACAAATCTCAACAACTATTCTGCCTTTCTTTCACATCTTGAAAGTCAGATGACATAAATAACAAGCCATCTAAAAGCTACTTACCTAGAAACGGATCAATATTTCCCCCTGAAGACAATCCTAAATATGACTTAGTAAGGGGAGTGAAAAGTTGTCTAACATTTAAGTTCAACTAGCCCTGGTCTTTTATCCAAGATCATTCAGAAAGTGATCTTTTGTAAAAATGCTGTAAAAATGATCAAATGAGCCTGCTCTTCTGTTTTGGTAACCTTTTGTCTCTTCCGTTTGTATCTGCTACCACTCTGATCCACTCTGATATTTTATTATTTATTACTAAGTGATTACTGACCAAGCTGCTATTTGCTCTACAAAGAGCCCACACTAATCTCTTGATCCCTCTATCAGAGTTCAAGGGTCAATTCACTTGCAATTCAAGTAATCCTCAAAGTGGGTTTTATTGAATTTTGTTCATTTTTATTTTTTTTTCACATCATTGGGAAGAAATACTTTTGTCAGTGTATGATAACTGTATTGGTGTTTTAAATACCATGTTACATTTCTTCGACGTGAAAGGGAAAGATCGTCCCGGCCCTAATTTTCATATCTTAACTCTACTGATGTTCTGGAGAGGTCAGAGGGCGTGACCTGGATATTTATCTAAATGAGCCACGAGGACGGAGAGAAGGAGTCGGCTTCAGCAATTCTTTTGGTTTCATGTTACATGTGTAATAAAATCTCATAAGCTTTTCGTACATGTTTCATCATCCATTTCACCATCTTTTCTTCTTTCTGAGGTTTCTCTGCCCGTCTCTTATTCTCCATAACCTGGATGTTAGAGAACAGTAGTCCCTGTCCTCGAGACCACCATGAATGAACAAAGTCTCTTTGCAGCCATTGATCCTCCAACAAAGTGAATGAAATCAAATATCTAAATGATGAGCGAGCATTGTGGAAGAAGTTTCAATTAGTTGTCGGTTGATTGTTGAAGACTGTTAAGCAGTACCATTTCAATCTGCATTTTCTAGGTTCTGAGTTCACTGTGTAATGGATGCAAGAGTATTGTAACTTACTATGTACTAAACATTTATGAAAAAATACAATGTAAATAAGATTATATTAAAAGAAAATTAAATTGAAAATACCTTCCTTGTGTTGTGCGTTATTCTCACGCTGTATGACTATCCAAATATAAATATCTGTATATGAATGCATTTAATTAACCTTCATGTATTCATTGCATACTATTCCGGGGCGCTGGAAGCAAATCTGTGATGTGAGATTTTTATGATATTTTATATTTGATCTCACAAATGTAACAAATGTATTTTCAATACGTTGAGGTCACACAAATGGGATTTTCAAAACAATAAATCTACTTTTCACAGTGGTCTTTAAGTTTGGATGTCCATTTGATTTTTTAGTTATAATATAATTGAGGATATAGGATTGGGCATATTTATTTAAACATATGAATAAATATATGTGAAGATAGTGTCATTTCTAAATCATACAACCGTACATTTAAGAAATTCAAAAACTGAACCAACAGTCCAAACATCACAGCTACATAAACAGGCTTCACACGGAGGAAAAGCAACGCTGCAAGTTTCCATCAGTGACAATTGCGCTTTTCTTTTAATACGTTGTGTGATGTTCACAATCGTTAATCGATTTCACATTCCAGTTCTCTGACTGAAAAAATGTTGACATCAAGTTGGATGTAGGCTTTCTCAATGAATATCTTTATTTACAGATGCTAAATAAATGACCTTATATATTAGTATTGGTATTATTATTACAATCTAGCGTTACATATTACAATTACACAAACAATTTGGATTTTCTACGAAACGTCTTTGTTTGCAAATCTAAGAGCCAATCAGCTCTTTGATCCGAAGACAGCCAGACGTTTCCCATCATGCATTGGGGTCATGCAGTCAGGGGAGAGCAAAGTTCTGCGGCCGCCTGGCTCTCGTGAGGTTATCGTTGCCCACGTGTGCATGACGTCAGAGCAAGTCGGGATCAAGTTGGACACAAATCTAACCGGCATGCATTGTGGGCCGATCGCTTGTCATCGATTCTGCGCACGCCTGGTTGAGAAAAACGAGCCCGTAGATTGAGCAGTGACTGTGTGTGTGTGTGTGTGGGCTCATTCAGGGTAAGCTCAGTGTCACGATGGCAGATGGAGGCAGTGATGATGATGTCATTCACCTGGTAAGCTTCAACCTCCACGGTAAGACACACTTGTATGAGTCAATGTCCACAGCATTATTATATCCTAGTACCAGTTTGTGTCACGTGACCTCTTGCACTGTGCGGCCACTGTAGCTTCTGCATGAGGCTGGCAGACGCTCCTTGGTTTTACATTTCAAACTACACCTAACCCTGGTTCCTGGTTGTGTGTTTATATCCCAGTCCTGCTAGACATAGTTTCAGGGTTGGAGTTCCTATATCCATGCAACATTGCTGTTTGACATGCAACAAAATGGATTAAATAAGTATAACAAAAAGCATGGCATCAATGTCCCTTTTTAGTTTTACATCACAGACATCGAGATTAATGTATCATGGTGACGTAATGTTTTCCAAAATGAAAACAGGCTTCGGCTTCAAAAGAAATCCAAAATTGAAATTCTAGTCAATGAGTCTGTAGTCTCTGAATCTCCTGCCACGGTTCTTGACTCTGTGCCCCCCCCCCCAACAGTTTGGATGGTACCAACATAAACAGTATAAATAACAATGTTTTGAATAACAATGACGTCATGAAAAGTGTTCTGTTCAGTTTTATTTCCCTTCTCTTTAACACACGTTGCCACACAGATACAAATAGCCACACACATGATACACATCTGTGATATTTACTCGACAATGTGTCCGTGTAGGCTCCCGCACACGTAAGTGGGAGCTCATCACCATTTCCTGATGAAGCAACTCCGAAGGCAAACTGAGTAAAAGACACGTCCTGTCACGTCTTGTCCTTCGTTTCTTATCTCAATTACACTGAACAGCAAAAAAAGGTCTTGTCATCTTATTTGCTCTTGTGCTTTTATTTGTGTATGAAACTGCCAAGTAAATAATTGATACCATGAACACATGTCACTATGTGTGAACCCTTCTTTTCAAGTCAGTGTTTTGCATTAATTGCATTTTAATCCCCTTGATTTGTATTAAGGTGAACCGACATTCGAACACTTGAAATGTTTATGTGTCATTTATGAAACATTTTATTTTATTCATGCAGTGGCGGGCTGTGTATGTGGGCCTTCATGTAAACTTTATTTAAACAGGATACTACTTCTTCTAATTACAAATACTTCGACGACAACTTCTACTACTACTGCTACTACAAATATCACTACTGCTACAACTAGTACTTATTCAAATGCTACTCATACTTATACTGCGAATAATACTTCTACTACTACTACAACAAATATCACTACTGCTGGAATTCTTTGAAGCTACAGAAACCGTTCGAATATCAAAATGTTCAGCTCTTTCAGGAGAGGGGTGACATAACTTCATATTTGTAATCTTTCAACTTTTTGAATTATTCAGCTTCTTGCAATTTTTTTTAAATTGGATATCTATTTTCAGCAATGTTTTTGAGATTCATTTCAGCTTTCAGCATTCCAACGCATTTTCAGCAGGAAATGCATTTTCTAGTTTTAGTTCGGCCTTCTTTTTAAGATTTTTCCAATTAAAATAACATTGTGACAACCAACCCCATATCTGCAAAATGTCCTAGCTTCTTACACTTGTGGCATCCTGCATCATGTGCGGCACAATTGTCTTCTTTAGCATGCACTCTGCCACACCTAGAACATTTGTGTCCCTCATCACCTTGTTTCGCTCTGGCCTCTTTTGTATGCCAGCGTCCGTTTCTCTGTTTTTCATTGAATTGTGCACGCTGCTTGTAAGCTACTTCACTCAATTCAGAACAGTTAGCATTAGCTCCCTGCTGGCTAATATGCCCTTTTACTTGTTCAGACTGCCGCACTAGCTCTACCGCTTTATCGAGCGTCAAGTCTGGCATTAGCTGTAGCTTCTCTGATAGCACTTTATCTAATATCACTATGACTAACCTGTCGCGGATATTTTCATTTTTCACACCTGCAAATGCACAGGTATCAGCTAGCTCATACAGGCTTCTGATGTACTCCTCCGAGGTTTCTCCGTGCTTTTGACTGCACTGATGGAAACGTGCTCTTTCATGAATCGTATTCACCTTCGGTACGAAATAACCATCCAGTTTCGCCATTACAGTATCATAATCATCTTCCTCGTCCTCTTCCATAAACGTGAACGTTTTGAAACCTCTGGCGCCACTCCGGCCATTGATCCGGGCGAGAGAAGTCGAAGTTTTCGGGAGGTGGGAATTTGGCCATCTTCTGACACCTATTGATAGCCACTAGCTTATATGCAGCTTTAATTAGCCACTAGCTTAATTGCAGTTTTAATAACCATTAGCTTATGCAGCTTTATTAACCACTCACGCAATACACACAGTACACGCTAGGGCAAGGGAGAAGCAAGAGGGAGATTACTGATTTAACTGCGTCACAAGGAATAGGCCGCCATCTTTAGATAAGGGAGGAACAATAGACAGTGAGATACAGGAAAGGGACAGCGCCCTAGCAGTCTCCCCTTTTCCCAGGTCCTCTCACTACAACATCTCACCTCACACTGACAGAAGAAAACGCCTTCTGGGACGGGCCAGTGTGGACGGATTTGTTCAGGCTCCAACCAGGTGTCTTACGTGTACAAACACGCTCCGCCTGCTTCTTTGATTTAACCAATGGGCCTCTATGGGAGGAACCCTATATGAATTACTGCGCTGCTGTGTTCAAGCGTTTTTTATGGCAGATCTCGATTGCGAGTGAAGCTATTTAGAACCCATGCATGTTGAATTGCTGGGCTGAATAACTCTGTTGATAATAAACCTATTGCTTTTGATATAACTAAACGCCTCTTGAGAGCTTTCGTTTTACTCTTAAATCCGCTCTAAGTGTGAAAGATAGCTTTATTTTCACAACATAAGCAGCAAATTACTGTGAAAGGAGATCCAGTGGGATAATGAGAGCATTCCCAGAATGCATTGCATTCACAGCAGTATGAGCATGATACAGTAAGTCACTGTAAATGTAGTGTGACAGTTTAGTTTCATGTTTTAAAAATAATCAGTAACCTCCCAAAAGTTTTTATTAAACTAACAGGAGGAAGTTTGTGGGGACTATTTTCTGTGGCGGATTGATCCTCTAGCGTCACTATGGATCATGTTACTGTTGTTGTGGGTTCTTTCGTGGGATTTGTTGACCATCAATAAAATGTAGAACACCATCAGACACAGATGTGTAGTGAATATAAACACCATCAGACACAGATGTGTAATGAATATAAACACCATCAGACACAGA
>NC_136654.1:805473-812973 GCF_949748355.1 Melanostigma gelatinosum
GTCTCTCTCTGATAACATCCTCTCGTCCTAATAATACCACATGTTAACACATCCTGTATTCAGCACTCTGCACTTTATTCTCACATATCACTCCTCACCACAGCACCATGTGGAGGAAAATAGTCCCTGAGAAAGTCACTTCCTCCTCTTTGTGTTGGTTGGAAGCTTCACTGAGCAGCTGTTTGGTAACAACAGCAGAGGAAGGAAGGCAGGAACACTGCTTTCAGAAAGAGCCTGAAAGAAGCTGCAGACACTTTATTTTGAAAGTCTTTTCTTAGTTTCTGGGAAGCTACAAAAAAAATGCAAAGTCAACTTTTCCGCTTTTGGTCTGAGCCAAAAGAAAAGAACGAGATTAGAGACGAACCCACAGGAAGGAAGCTGCACCTGACATCTGCTTGAGAAGAGGAAGTGAGAACAGGACGCCTCCAGAGACCTCACACACACGGTCCGGGACGGAAGGGGCTTAGATCCAGGTCTAATGAAGTCCTCCATGTGGTGCAGGTCTAATGAAGTCTTCCATGTGGTCCAGGTCTAATGAAGTCCTCCATGTGGTCCAGGTCTAATGAAGTCCTCCATGTGGTCCAGGTCTAATGAAGTCCTCCATGTGGTCCAGGTCTAATGAAGTCTTCCATGTGGTCCAGGTCTAATGAAGTCCTCCATGTGGTCCAGGTCTAATGAAGTCCTCCATGTGGTCCAGGTCTAATGAAGTCCTCCATGTGGTCCAGGTCTAATGAAGTCTTCCATGTGGTCCAGGTCTAATGAAGTCCTCCATGTGGTCCAGGTCTAATGAAGTCTTCCATGTGGTCCAGGTCTAATGAAGTCCTCCATGTGGTCCAGGTCTAATGAAGTCCTCCATGTGGTCCAGGTCTAATGAAGTCCTCCATGTGGTCCAGGTCTAATGAAGTCCTCCATGTGGTCCAGGTCTAATGAAGTCCTCCATGTGGTCCAGGTCTAATGAAGTCTTCCATGTGGTCCAGGTCTAATGAAGTCCTCCATGTGGTCCAGGTCTAATGAAGTCCTCCATGTGGTCCAGGTCTAATGAAGTCTTCCATGTGGTCCAGGTCTAATGAAGTCCTCCATGTGGTCCAGGTCTAATGAAGTCCTCCATGTGGTCCAGGTCTAATGAAGTCCTCCATGTGGTCCAGGTCTAATGAAGTCCTCCATGTGGTCCAGGTCTAATGAAGTCTTCCATGTGGTCCAGGTCTAATGAAGTCCTCCATGTGGTCCAGGTCTAATGAAGTCTTCCATGTGGTCCAGGTCTAATGAAGTCCTCCATGTGGTCCAGGTCTAATGAAGTCCTCCATGTGGTCCAGGTCTAATGAAGTCCTCCATGTGGTCCAGGTCTAATGAAGTCCTCCATGTGGTCCAGGTCTAATGAAGTCCTCCATGTGGTCCAGGTCTAATGAAGTCTTCCATGTGGTCCAGGTCTAATGAAGTCCTCCATGTGGTCCAGGTCTAATGAAGTCCTCCATGTGGTCCAGGTCTAATGAAGTCTTCCATGTGGTCCAGGTCTAATGAAGTCCTCCATGTGGTCCAGGTCTAATGAAGTCCTCCATGTGGTCCAGGTCTAATGAAGTCCTCCATGTGGTCCAGGTCTAATGAAGTCCTCCATGTGGTCCAGGTCTAATGAAGTCTTCCATGTGGTCCAGGTCTAATGAAGTCCTCCATGTGGTCCAGGTCTAATGAAGTCTTCCATGTGGTCCAGGTCTAATGAAGTCCTCCATGTGGTCCAGGTCTAATGAAGTCCTCCATGTGGTCCAGGTCTAATGAAGTCCTCCATGTGGTCCAGGTCTAATGAAGTCCTCCATGTGGTCCAGGTCTAATGAAGTCCTCCATGTGGTCCAGGTCTAATGAAGTCTTCCATGTGGTCCAGGTCTAATGAAGTCCTCCATGTGGTCCAGGTCTAATGAAGTCCTCCATGTGGTCCAGGTCTAATGAAGTCTTCCATGTGGTCCAGGTCTAATGAAGTCCTCCATGTGGTCCAGGTCTAATGAAGTCCTCCATGTGGTCCAGGTCTAATGAAGTCCTCCATGTGGTCCAGGTCTAATTCAATACCAGGACCAGGATCAGGACCAGGACCAGGACCAGGACCATGATCAGGATCAGGACCAGGATCAGGACCAGGATCAGGATCAGGATCAGGATCAGGACCAGGACCAGGACCGGGACAGCAGGAGGATTCAGGGAGAAGAAATCAGAAGAAGACAGAAAGACGCAGCTTGATGTCGGTCAGCAGAACAAATGTTTGAGTGTCGAACATCTGCTGTTTACTTTGTTTGTCCTACTTTTCTTGTGTTGCAGATCGACTACAGCTCTTCATTACATTGAGCATCCTTGTGTTGCATCATGACAAATCCTTGAATCCTTGAATCCTTGAATCCTTGAAGCCTTGAAGCCTTGAATCCTTGAAGCCTTGAAGCCTTGAAGCCTTGAAGCCTTGAAGCCTTCTCTTCACTGAGTGAATCCTCTGATTTCAGTGATTTCCTTTTGAAGTGAACTGACATTTCTTCATTTTAAATGCCGCTTAGTTTCTACTTTTGTATATTTTCTTTCCTCTTATTGTGGATTATTGTTTTGCGTCGTGAGGAAGAAGAAGAACAAGTGTTTACAAATGAATATGAGACATAAAGTGCATCCTATAAACAAGGTTGACCCCAAACACTGAAATACACATCTGCTTCGTAATCCTAACCCTCATGATATGAAGCTATAAGAAATGGAAAAAGAAGGTGTATTTAAGGTGTTTTTAAAGGTGTGTTTAATGTGTTTTAAGGTGTTTTTTAAATGTGTACTTAAGGTGTATTTAAGGTGTTTTTAAATGTGTTTTTAAAGTGTTTAAGGTGTTTTTAAATGTGTACTTAAGGTGTATTTAAGGTGTTTTTAAATGTTTTTTTAAAGTGTTTAAGGTGTTTTTAAATATGTACTTAAGGTGTATTTAAGGTGTTTTTAAAGGTGTGTTTAATGTGTTTTAAAGTGTTTTTTAAATGTGTACTTAAGGTGTATTTAAGGTGTTTTTAAATGTGTTTTTAAAGTGTTTTAAGGTGTTTTTAAATGTGTACTTAAGGTGTATTTAAGGTGTTTTTAAATATTTTTTTAAAGTGTTTAAGGTGTTTTTAAATATGTACTTAAGGTGTATTTAAGGTGTATTTAAGGAGTTTTTAAAGGTGTTTTAAAAGTGTTTTAAGGTGTTTTTAAATGTGTACTTAAGATGTATTTAAGGTGTTTTTAAATGTGTACTTAAGGTGTATTTAAGGTGTATTTAATGTGTTTTTAAAGGTGTATTTAAAGTGTATTTAAGGTGTTTTAAAGGTGTTTTTAAAGGTGTACTTAAGGTGTATTTAAGGGAGTTTGCATCAATGAAGCAGGTTTAGGAAACACGTGAAGTTACTTTATGGGACATGAGTGTGTTTTCAGCACCAGCTGAAGGGAGGAAAGAGTTAAAACGTTTCTTGTTGGACCAGGAGGAGGTACAGGAGGAGGTACAGGAGGAGGAGGTACAGGAGGAGGAGGTACAGGAGGAGGAGGTACAGGAGGAGGTACAGGAGGAGGAGGTACAGGAGGAGGTACAGGAGGAGGTACAGGAGGAGGAGGTACAGGAGGAGGTACAGACAGGAGGAGGTACAGGAGGAGGAGGTACAGGAGGAGGTACAGGAGGAGGAGGTACAGGAGGAGGTACAGGAGGAGGAGGTACAGGAGGAGGTACAGGAGGAGGTACAGGAGGAGGTACAGGAGGAGGAGGTACAGGAGGAGGTACAGGAGGAGGAGGTACAGGAGGAGGAGGTACAGGAGGAGGTACAGGAGGAGGTACAGGAGGAGGTACAGGAGGAGGTACAGGAGGAGGTACAGGAGGAGGAGGTACAGGAGGAGGTACAGGAGGAGGAGGTACAGGAGGAGGTACAGGAGGAGGAGGTACAGGAGGAGGTACAGGAGGAGGAGGTACAGGAGGAGGTACAGGAGGAGGAGGTACAGGAGGAGGTACAGGAGGAGGTACAGGAGGAGGTACAGGAGGAGGAGGTACAGGAGGAGGAGGTACAGGAGGAGGTACAGGAGGAGGTACAGGAGGAGGTACAGGAGGAGGAGGTACAGGAGGAGGTACAGGAGGAGGTACAGGAGGAGGTACAGGAGGAGGTACAGGAGGAGGTACAGGAGGAGGAGGTACAGGAGGAGGTACAGGAGGAGGAGGTACAGGAGGAGGTACAGGAGGAGGTACAGGAGGAGGAGGTACAGGAGGAGGTACAGGAGGAGGTACAGGAGGAGGAGGTACAGGAGGAGGTACAGGAGGAGGAGGTACAGGAGGAGGTACAGGAGGAGGTACAGGAGGAGGTACAGGAGGAGGTACAGGAGGAGGTACAGGAGGAGGTACAGGAGGAGGAGGTACAGGAGGAGGTACAGGAGGAGGAGGTACAGGAGGAGGTACAGGAGGAGGTACAGGAGGAGGTACAGGAGGAGGTACAGGAGGAGGTACAGGAGGAGGTACAGAGGGGGGAGGAGTCCCCCAGGTTTTTCTGTTGATAGCTGTATTCCCTCTTTTATTGCTGCAGTCAGGACGATGCAGAGACGGCCTGTGGAGCTCAGAGGATGAAGACCTGCAACAGTAAGGGTTTCTATTTCTAATGCTGTGTGTGAGTGTGTGTGTGAGTGTGTGTGAGTGAGTGTGTGTGAGTGAGTGTGTGAGTGTGTGTGTGTGTGTGTGTGTGTGAGTGTGTGTGTGAGAGTGTGAGTGTGTGTGTGTGAGTGTGTGTGTGTGAGTGTGTTCTTGAAGCTCTTTTTAGAGCCATGAATCTAAAGTTCACAGATTTAAGGAGGTTTATATGAATAAGTTCACGTTCTGTGTAGCAATGATGGTATTTTATATTTATAGACTGATTGACTTTGGTTCACAAGTTAAATTACATGTTTTATTCTCAGAATGTTATTTTAAACACAAATTCAGAGAAAAGATTTTGTGTGCAAACTGGATTTGTACAAAAATGAAGACAAATAAAAGTCACGCTGAGTTGCTGAACTAAGGTTCTGTAGCTGATTATTCGTCTGCAATGCTTAAAGAAAACAGAACAGATTTAATAAACATCTTCCTGTTTGAGTGACATCAGACTCAAATTATCTCTGACGACAACGTTTACAGTCTTCTCCAAATAAAATATGAAATCAACGTCAGAGGACGGGACACTAAATGAATCTGAATTCAGACGAGCAGCGTTCAGAGATGAACTTCAGGACGTTTAGTTTTAAGGAACACAGTTTGACACTAGTTAAGGTGGACTGAGATAATCCACATTAAACATGGTGGTCATATTAAAGACATATTAGCAGCCTTGGACACAATAATAGAAATAGAGCGTTAATGATTAGTTTGTTGTCAAACAATAATTTGAATATTACCCAGCTGTCTTTGGGTTTTTAACTCGTGCTTTAAAGCGAAGTCTGCACAGCTAAGCTGCAGAGACCGGCTCAGATGTTACAATATATATATATATATATATATATATATATATATATATATATATATATATATATATAGTTTATAGTTTAAGACTCAATAAAAGCAATACAAGCTGCAGACTGTCAGATAGTTCATTCGATTCATTTTAATCAGATAGAAATGTGCTTTTCGACGTATCGCTCGTTTACTTTATCAACCAACACGCTGAAGATGTCAAACGTATTGAAAGAGCTTTTTATAGCAGCAGCCCTACTTTAACTTCCACCTCTTGTTTTATTCTAATATATTCTAATATAATTGGTTTAAATGTATTTCATGTTTTGCTGCTGCACTGAATTCTGCAGGTTTTCAGGTCTCGGAGGACTTTTAATGAGACCGTTATTTCTAATGGTTCATGACACTTCGTCTGAGTCTCAAGCTGACGACAGCAGACCTCACGGGGCTCAGACGCATCGAGAACCTGCTGTTCCTGTAATTATTCGTTTAATAATCTTTCTGTGAAATCGACTCCATGTCCCGTCGAGAGGTCGAAGTCAAAAGGCAACGGGACCATTCATGATTGTCGTTGATGCAAAAGAAACATAATTAATCTTGTTTTTCGGCCGACTGATGTAAAACAGTCGAGAAAGATGAATTGAAGAGTTACACATGTTGAAATGATACAGCGATAGACGTACAGCTGATGTAGCAGCAGATCGACTTTAACTGTTAAAGAAACTTGACTTTCACACTGAAGACGTTTTATACTCTGAAAAACTAAAATCAGAAAGTCCTTTACAGGCCACCGTAGTTGTGTCTGAACAGCAGAATCTTTCGTTCTCTGTTCTCAGCTAGCTGCTCTGTGATTGGCTAATCGCTGACATCGTAACGAGATGGCCCGCCTCTTTCTCGCTAGTAAGATCGCCATGCCGGATGACCTGCACAGCAAAGGCGGCGCCAGGATCCCCAGAACGCCGACCTCCGTCTCCGGCGAGAAGCCGAGCCACGACAAGACCAGTAAGGACTGCGGCGGCGTGACGACGCACTTCCCGCACGTCAACGAGGTCCAGCTGACGGCAGCAACCGGCGGCGCGGAGATGTCCTGCTGCCGCTGCACCGTGCCGTTTGGCGTGGTCGTCCTCATCGCCGGCATCGTGGTCACGGCGGTGGCGTACACCTTTAACTCGCACGGGTCCACCATCTCGGTGCTGGGCCTGGTGCTGCTGTCTGCCGGACTGGGCCTGTTGGGGTCCAGCGCCGTATGCTGGAGGGTCCGACTGAGGAGGAAGAAGAAGGACAAACGGAGGGAGAGCCAGACCGCCCTCATGGCCAGCCAGGGATACTACGTGGCCTGATCGCCAGCAGGGGAGGTCAAGTTGACGTCTGGTGTTAAGATGAACCTGAACGCACCATGCTGACTAAAAGGTTCAGGAACTTATGAACTTGTACTCGCTGCAGGCGGTGAGGACTCTGCAGACGCCTCGGAGGACGAGAGAGGTTTCGAATAAAGGACGACAGAAAATAATTGATTATGGAGGCTTTGAACTCCAGACTGGACGATGGACGATGGACGATGACGTTAATAATCGATTCTACAAACTGATTCTTCAAAAAAAAACATTTGATCATAAAAACGTTGAGTTGAATCCCCCCAAAGCTCATCGATGACGGACAGAATCTCTGCAAATAAGCTATTCAAAGACAAAGGTACTCTGATGCTCTGCGTCTGTGAGCTCAGCGGTCTGAAACGTTCCTCTGAGAGAAAACATGCTGCATCATCTGCAAACATTCAATCTTTTAAGAGGAATACCTTCAGTGGCGAACTCATTGCAGAATAAAAGATTTAAAAAAGAAACGTTGTGAATACTGAGCTCACAAACAGGGTTGGCCTCTGATATGCATGTCATATGTTTTAACTATTGTGCACTATGATCCAAATGTATTCCAGCATGTTCAAGTTGAACTGTTGAACTGGTTCATCTTATTTATTCTGTGTCAGTCGATGTATTTGTTCTATTAAACTCAAGATTTAAATGACTTCTTTCTAATTGTCTCACTGAGGATTTAGTTTGACGGCT
>NC_136654.1:817973-845473 GCF_949748355.1 Melanostigma gelatinosum
CTGTTTCTGTTCTCTGCGTGCTGATGGAGGAAGTCCGCCATCTAGTGGACACATCGTCAGCATGGAGAGAAAAGCAGCGTCAGACGGTCTGTGATGTGTTCAGGTCTAGTGCAGCTCTGGTTCACACACACGATATGTCCTCACGAGTGTGTGTGTGTGTGTGTGTGTGTGTGTGTGTGTGTGTGTGTGTGTGTGTGTGTGTGTGTGGAGGTGGCTGAGTACCTTCTGCAGCTCAGAGCTGAGGTCAACTCTCAACATAAAGGACTGATTCCTCCACACAACGCTGAGAAGGTACACACACACACTCTCACACACACACACACACACACACTCACACACACACACACACACACTCACACACATAGTGTCCTCTGAATGATGGGCTGCTGATTGAAGAGACAGAAGTGGACACAAACACACCAGTGATTAGTGAAATGATACGTGTGTGTGTGTGTGAGTGTGTGTGTGTGAGAGTGAGTGTGTATGTGTGTAGCTCTTGTCCAGTCAGATCAGTTGATTCAAACAGTCTCAACCATCATTTTCTCTTCGTCTCTCTCAGCTCATCATTTCCTCTCTTTTCATTTTCGCTCTTATTTTTCTGCAAAAATCCAAGATGGCGACGTGACGACTACGTCCGCTTCTAATAAACAGTCTGGAAACGACAAGAAAGATGTGGTAATTAAACATTAGATGACAACATCTTTCAACATGAACCACCTGAACACTCTTGGGTCACATGGTGGTACTAGTGTGCGTTACGATCCTCACACTGGAACGGCAGGCAGGCGGTCTGAGGCTGAGCTCAGTCGTCCTCTGGAAGGCCGACTGTCTGCGACACAGAGCAGGATGAAGCGCCGCTCGTGCTCCAGACGGTTGGAGGCGTAATGAAACACGAGCCGCTCTGAAGAGGCTCTTCACCGTCCGCCGGGAGTAGAAGTCCACTCGAGTAATCAGCGGTGCTGCTACTCTGTGAAAGGACATGTTTTAAAGACAGAGCAGCAGGACTCTCACCTCGTCACAGCTTCTCTCTTCATGTGACGTGACGGAAGTCTGGAAGCCAGATCAGATACAAAAACACCAACATGACACAAAGTCTAGTTAGTTAGACCCAGACTGGGTCCATGCTGCACCCAGACTGATAGACTGATCTAGACGGATCTAGACTGACTCAAGACTGATCTAGACTGACTCCAGACTGATCTAGACTGATAGACTAACTCCAGACTGATCTAGACTGACTGCAGTCTGATCTAGACTGATCTAGACTGACTCCAGTCTGATCTAGACTGATCTAGACTGACTCCAGACTGATCTAGACTGATCTAGACTGACTCCAGACTGATCTAGACTGATCTAGACTGACTCCAGACTGATCTAGACTGATCTAGACTGACTCCAGACTGATCTAGACTGACTGCAGTCTGATCTAGACTGATCTAGACTGACTCCAGTCTGATCTAGACTGATCTAGACTGACTCCAGACTGATCTAGACTGATCTAGACTGACTCCAGACTGATCTAGACTGATCTAGACTGACTCCAGACTGATCTAGACTGACTGCAGTCTGATCTAGACTGATCTAGACTGACTCCAGTCTGATCTAGACTGATCTAGACTGACTCCAGACTGATCTAGACTGATCTAGACTGACTCCAGACTGATCTAGACTGATCTAGACTGACTCCAGACTGATCTAGACTGACTCCAGACTGACTGCAGTCTGATCTAGACTGATCTAGACTGACTCCAGTCTGATCTAGACTGATCTAGACTGACTCCAGACTGATCTAGACTGATCTAGACTGATCTAGACTGACTCCAGACTGATCTAGACTGACTCGTCTGATCTAGACTGATCTAGACTGACTCCAGACTGATCTAGACTGACTGCAGTCTGATCTAGACTGATCTAGACTGACTCCAGACTGATCTAGACTGATCTAGACTGACTCCAGACTGATCTAGACTGACTCCAGACTGACTGCAGTCTGATCTAGACTGATCTAGACTGACTCCAGACTGATCTAGACTGATCTAGACTGATCTAGACTGACTCCAGACTGATCTAGACTGACTCGTCTGATCTAGACTGATCTAGACTGACTCCAGACTGATCTAGACTGACTGCAGTCTGATCTAGACTGATCTAGACTGACTCCAGACTGATCTAGACTGACTCCAGACTGATCTAGACTGATCTAGACTGACTCCAGACTGATCTAGACTGACTCCAGACTGATCTAGACTGACTCCAGACTGATCTAGACCGACTCCAGACTGATCTAGACTGACTCCAGACTGACTCCAGAGCAACAGACCCCAGGTTTAATTCACGCTATTTTTAAATACTCAAACCTGTCCCGATAATTAACTTCACGAGTTTAGTTGTTTTTCGTTCCGATTGGTTCATCTTCACTGTTGGAGGTTTTATTTCTCCCAATAAACATGTGACATTTATGGCAAAAAATGTTGATTTCAGAGTTATTTCTGTAACTAACTGACATCAGCCTGAGATCAGGAGTAGTTTCGATCACATCTATATCTTTATTCTGACTCTTCAGTCAGGCAAAACATACGGAGGAAAGCCAAAAAGTGATGTCATGTCTGAGGCCTCCTGCTGTCTGTAGTGTGAAGGTAATGAGCACTAACTAACAGAGCGTCTACAGACCGACTGATTAACTAAATGGTGCTATTTAAGGGATTTAAGGCCTTTGGCGTTCAAATAAAACGTTTAATATTTACAGCATTTATCTTCCACCAAAGATATGAAAATAAACCTTACGTCAGGACTTTACATTTGAAAAGGTCATCAAAGGGAAAAACATTCAACCGTAAAGTGCATTAGAAGTTATTTAACTACATTATACGAGGAGAGGGTGAATAAAGGGAATGCATCTTTTTAAACTACTAAACACATGAAGATGCATGGAAACTAAACATATTAATGAAGTTGAGCTGTGTATGAATTTGAATCATGGGGAACATTTTAAAAAGGTATGAAACACAGCGTGTGATCAGTGTTCCTGCTGCTCCGTCTTTATCCTGCAGACATGTTGGAATGAAATACATGCGAATGATTCAGTCTGTGCTTCTGTCTTAGTGACACATTCAGTCGGAGCTTCAAAGTCTAAACTTTGTCAGACTCTGTTGTGCTTGATGTGATCCTTTGCATGCTAGAGTTAGCATCTTAGACACAAGTCCATGTTTTAGGTAATGTTTACTTTTTTGGGAACTCTTGACATATTGCAATAAATTAAGATGATCTTTGTTTCATAGCATAAACAGCACAGCCGATTGATGCATTTTGATGAGCTTCAGAGAGTCTCTTCTGGGGCTTTGAAACAAGTGCTCCTTCTCCTCACAGCCACCCCTACAGACATCCAGATAGTCAGTGAGTCAGCAAAACCTTCCGCTTTAAGATAAATTCTCAATTTCTTGCAAGAAAATCATAAAGCTGATGCAAGCAAAAGGCAGAAAATTGCCCATTAACGTAACTTGGCAGAACTTTTGGCATAACATGCAAAAAAAGGTTTATTTTCTGGTCAAACTATTTTAATGAGCTCACTCTGCATCAAAGGATCAAGCTAGGCTAACAAAATGAAGTTCATTGGTTTTACTAATCACCTCCAACTTTAATAAACAGCATCTTTAAGAACAAACGCTCTTCAAGGGGACGGACTAGGAGACCCTGTTCAATGTTTGAAATCCAGAGGATCTCCTCTTTGGAACAGCCCACTCAATAAACATCTGCATAGTTACTCCAGAAACATCTAGAGTAGACTTGAAATTTATTCATTACACCTGCTAGTCTTACCAATTGTACAATTTCATATTACGGCTTTATTTTGAAGCCTCTGCCCATCAAGGAGGACTGTTACTATTTAAGTAGGAGAGGAGTCTTCTTAAGCCTGTCGACCATCTCATCTATACATGTGTATATTTGCAAACAACGTTTCAAGGTCGACTCCAGGAGTGAGATCTGTACCCTTCAGCGAGACCAAAAGGTCCAGAGTTGACAGAGTTTCTGGGATTTGCCACAAATTCTGGGTTAAGGGCAACAACACAGAATTTAAAGTCTGGGAGATTCTAACTCAATTGCTCACTAGAACCACATTCTGCCACGTGACCATTTAACCAAAGCCGTGCCATTAAATGCCCGATTTCAGTCAAATCAGCATTCAAGTCTGACTAACTACATTGAAGAGCGATATTAAAATTATAGATAGTAAGGGCCCCATTCAGACCTCCATATGTGGTCTGGAGTCCAAGCCCAAAGAGTTCCATTGATGCATTTTAAATTCTGCCGCAAGAACGCCAAGTAAATAAGACTATATGGTTCTTGCTGTCAGATTATTTTATTAATACTTTTCAAAGACAGTTCCATGAAGGCTGAAGATCAGGTAAGACAGTTCACCTGAAAAACAGGGAAAAGGTTAGTCATGAACCATCATTGAACAGCTTAAACCTGCTTTTTTTTTTTTTTACCTCATTAGACCTTGTCTCCTGGAGTCTGTCTTGGCGGTGGAGGTTTAGGGTAGAATGGGGAGTACCTAGTATTGGAAGAGATGACTGATGCTCGCCGGAAGCCATTTCTGGACTGGATGAGTTTGGATGAGGAAGGCAGAGGAGCCGGCATCCAATACGTCGGGTCGTAGAATGATGGGTCAACTCCCTCCAAAGGCCGACCCGAGGGAGCATCAAAACCACTACCAAGGCTGGAGGTTGCAGGAGCAGCATAAGCGCCACCTGTCGGTTTGTAGAACGAGGATTCAGGTCCCCGTGCAGGTAGAGTTTCCAAAGGCCGACCAGGGAGGGAAGCAGAACCACCACCAATTCTGAAGCTTGCAGGAGGAGCATAAGCGCCATCTGTCGGTTTGTAGAACGAGGATTCAGGTCGAGTTTCCAAAGGCCGACCAGGGAGGGAACCAGAACCACCACCAATTCTGAAGCTTGCAGGAGGAGCATAAGCGCCATCTGTCGGGTTGTAGAACAAGGATTCAGGTCCTGGTGCAGGTAGAGTTTCCATAGGCCGACCAGGGAGGGAAGCAGAACCACCCCCAAGGCCGAAGCTTGCAGGAGCAGCATAAGCTCCACCTGTCGGTTTGGAGAACGATGATTCAGGTCGAGTTTCCAAAGGCCGACCAGGGAGGGAACCAGAACCACCACCAATTCTGAAGCTTGCAGGAGGAGCATAAGCGCCATCTGTCGGTTTGTAGAACGAGGATTCAGGTCGAGTTTCCAAAGGCCGACCAGGGAGGGAACCAGAACCACCACCAATTCTGAAGCTTGCAGGAGGAGCATAAGCGCCATCTGTCGGGTTGTAGAACAAGGATTCAGGTCCTGGTGCAGGTAGAGTTTCCAAAGGCCGACCAGGGAGGGAAGCAGAACCACCACCAAGGCCAAAGCTTGCAGGCACAGCATAAGCTCCATCTGTCGGTTTGTAGAACGAGGATTCAGGTCCTGGTGCAGGTAGAGTTTCCAAAGGCCGACCAGGGAGGGAAGCAGAACCACCCCGAAGGCCGACGCTTGCAGGAGCAGCATAAGCTCCACCTGTCGGTTTGGAGAACGATGATTCAGGTCGAGTTTCCAAAGGCCAACCAGGGAGGGGACCAGAATCACCACCAAGGCCGACGCTTGCAGGAACAGCATAAGATCCACCTGTCGGTTTGTAGAACGATGATTTAGGTCCTGGTGCAGGTAGAGTTTCCAAAGGCCGACCAGGGAGGGAAGCAGAACCACCACCAAGGCCGACGCTTGCAGGAGCAGCATAAGATCCACCTGTCGGTTTGTAGAATGATGATTCCGGTCGAGTTTCCAAAGGCCGCCCAGGGCGGGAACCAGAACCACCACCAAGGCCAAAGCTTGCAGGAGCAGCATAAGCGCCATCTGTCGGGTTGTAGAACAAGGATTCAGGTCGAGTTTCCAAAGGCCGACCAGGGAGGGAAGCAGAACCACCACCAAGGCCTAAGCTTGCAGGCGCAGCATAAGCTCCATCTTTCGGTTTGTAGAACGAGGATTCAGGTCCTGGTGCAGGTAGAGTTTCCAAAGGCTGACGAGGGAGGGCAGCAGAACCACCCCGAAGGCCGAAGCTTGCAGGAGCAGCATAAGCTCCACCTGTCGGTTTGGAGAACGATGATTCAGGTCGAGTTTCCAAAGGCCAACCAGGGAGGGGACCAGAATCACCACCAAGGCCGCCGCTTGCAGGAACAGCATAAGATCCACCTGTCGGTTTGTAGAACGATGATTTAGGTCCTGGTGCAGGTAGAGCTTCCAAAGGCCGATCAGGGAGGGAAGCAGAACCACCACCAAGGCCGACGCTTGCAGGAGCAGCATAAGATCCACCTGTCGGTTTGTAGAATGATGATTCCGGTCGACTTTCCAAAGGCCGCCCAGGGCGGGAACCAGAAACGCCACCAAGGCCGAAGCTTGCAGGAGCAGCATAAGCGCCATCTGTCGGTTTGTAGAACGAGGATTCAGGTCCTGGTGCAGGTAGAGTTTCCAAAGGCCGACCAGGGAGGGAAGCAGAACCACCCCCAAGGCCGAAGCGTTCAGCAGCAGCATAAGATCCACCTGTCGGTTTGTAGAATGATGATTCAGGTCGAGTTTCCAAAGGCCAACCAGGGAGGGAACCAGAACCACCACCAAGGCCGAAGCTTGCAGGAGTAGCATAAGCTCCACCTGTCGGTTTGGAGAACGAGGATTCAGGTCTCTGTTTAGGCACAGTTTCCAAAGACCGACCAGGGGGGTAACCAGAACCATCACCGGAGGTTGCAGGAGCAGCATAAAGACCAGCTTCTTCAGTCAGGTCATCGAGCGAGGAGTCACCGCTCTCTGTAGGCTGAGCGACCAAACGACGGTCAGGGAAATAAGCAGGTCTGTCACCAAAGTCTTTGTTTGCAAGAGCAGCATCAAGTCCATCAGGGGTACCTTTGTTACCTGAAACCAAGGTCCAGGACTGTTAGAGTGAAGACATTAAAGTTTCTCAACTAATCTTTACTTTATGATCAGTTCAGACGAGTAAATATACACAACAGCAAAGGCTTGTGGAATAAAATACTCTCAATGCTTTAGGGGTGCGAATAAGGACTGGAGACTTACCACCTCTAAAAGGATCAGATCCGGGACCATAGTTGAAGGCTTCAGGAGCACCGATGTAAGGAACGGGTCCATTACCAAAGTCCAAGGTTGGAGCCTCGTTCCCAGCGAACATGAAGCCAGGAGGAACCAGGACTGGGCTGAATGCTGCTGCACCAGCTGAGCTCACATTAGAGTCTTCACTGGTGGCAGCATCAGATTGAAGCATCTCAGAGAAGCTCCGAGTCTTCTTCCCAGTGGCGCGAGTTGATGGATCGTACCCTGCACCCTGGGAAGGAGCGTTGGAATCCGGACTAACAATGGACTGGTTTAGCTTGTAACGTGGTGACCAGTCTGCAGCCACAATGGGAGTTCCCGGACCGGATGGGGACTGGTTTCCAGTGGGAGAGCCGACATGTTGGGAGGCCACCCCAGGCCGCTGATAATCAGCAGATGGCTCATACTGCAGGTCGACCAGAGAAAGACCAGGATCAGATCCATCACTTGAGCCCCTAGTAACACTGTAGTGATATCTAGAGTCTGGAGGGACAGAATGAGTTGTGAAGAAACATCTGCATCCAACACATGGTCCAAGTGCTGATTATTATAATAATTAGTGGTTTAAGTTTGCATTTGAAGCTGAAAGCCTTTTCAAAACAAATTCTCTTGTTATTCTTCTTCTAGAGAACTTTACGCCTGAAGATCTGTCATTATTTATTTTATATCGGAGCCAAGTCTGTTCCCAGGAAGTTAAAGTGAACCTCACCTCTTTCAGCAGGAAAACAAACTCCACCACTAAACAGCAGCAGACAGATCCAAGAAACCCTGAGAGAGAGACGGAACAAAGCAGTTCATTCTGTGAACAGGTCACTTGAAGGGTGGTGGTCTTTGTCGTATTAACCCCTTCAGCTCACCTTAGCGATGGTCCAGACACCATGTTTGACTTGCCGCAGCTCGTAGACTGAAGCTCTGTGCTGTGAACTCAATGAGGCTCCTCTGGTCTTTATACTGACGCTCACACGCTCTCTGCTCTAATTAGAGTCATTGAGAACACCTGAGTCCAGAAGAGAGGCTTCACCTGTTAGAGTCTGAAAAGTAACTTGAAGCTGTCAGATAAATGTGGTGGATTAAAAAGAGATGTAGGACACACATGTATTGACCCGACAAGACAAGACATGTAGAAATAAAGAGGCAATATCAGAGAAATACATCAAATACAGATCAACATATGCTGAAGTTAGTCAGGTCAAGTCTAAAGAGGCTCTTAAGAGGAAACATCTCCTCAGATTCAAGAAGAGAATTTACTCTAAAGGAAAAGTCCCTCAAATATGTTGATTCACTTTCTTTGAAGAGTTTGATGAGAAGTACGATTGGAGACTCTAGGAACCTCAAGTAATCCTTCATTCTGGTGGGGTAATAGATTACTATGAGACCCTTAACATATGATGGTGTTCAACCAGTTAGGGCTTCGTAGGTGAAGAGAAGGATTTCCTCAAATATGTTGATTCACTTTCTTTGAAGAGTTTGATGAGAAGTATGTTTGGAGGACCACATGTTTAACACCGTTTGTCTTTGGAAGAAGATGTACTCGCATGTTCTACTTCAGTATAAGTACTAATACTGTAGTGTAGAAATACTCTGTTACAAGTTCCGTGATGTCATTTCTACTTAAAGGTGCAGTATGTAACTAAAGGTGTCTGAGAGCGACAGCGTTCCCTCTTTAGAGTGTTTGCTTTGTTCATTCTGAAGGAAACTAAAACAACAGCAATTCTTATTTCCAGGTGATTATACACGAAATAAAAACACTTTATTCATGCCACACACTGTTCCTTTAAGTGAAATATAAAAGAATAAATATAAGTACTCACTCTGCAGAATGTCAGATTAATATATGTTTAATTATCACATCTCAACTGTTGATGCTTTGATGTTGCAGCTGGTGAAGGCGGAGCTCGTTTTAAAGACTTTGGGGAGCTTTGGAATCAATAAAGTCCTTTCATCTTTTAATCTACAATAATAATAATAATGACACAGCATTGATTGGTCGGTTATATTTTTAGTCTGAATCTTTAAAGTAGCAGGAGATGAAAACACTGAAGTACAGTAAAGGTACTTTCTGATCTTTGCTCTTTTAAATATTGCAGTAATATTTAAATAGAAAAGTGAAGCGAGTTATTGATCGATCACTCAGAAGCCGGCGTTGTGTGAAGGCAGTCGCACCGAGACTTCACAGAGCGACAGAGAAGAGGCTCCGACACAATCCCGGCCTTCTTCTCCTGCAGATGAAAGTGGAGTGTGTGTGTGTGTGTGTGTGTGTGTGTGTGTGTTTGTTGTTGTGTGATTTGCTCCCTGACCTTTGACTTCGCAGCCACGCGCCTGCAGCCAGGCTTCCACGAGTGGAACAAAAGCTTCAAACAGACGGGAGGAGACACTTAACTGCTGCACTGGATTCACAGAGAACCTGTGTGTGTGAGAGAGAGTGTGTGTGTGTGTGTGTGTGTGAGTGAGTGTGAGCATGAGTGAGTGTGTGTTTGTAGTCATGTGATCTAAATATTAGTGGCTGCTACAAAACACCTCTGATGGTTCAAGAACTAATATCTGCAACAGCTGATGTTTTTGTCCTCGTCCTGCTCTTCACCACTAGATGGCGCCAGATCCCACACACTGCACCTTTAAGTACAAAGTATTTCTACACTATAGTATTGGTACTTTTACTGAAGTAAAACATGTGAGTTCATCGTCCACAACTTCCAAAGACAGAATAAAGACCCATGTTTCTCCTGTTAGCTGCTCTGTAATGCTGCAGAATCCAGAATATCATTTGAAATCCTTCTCTTCACCTACGAAGCCCTAACTGGTTGAACACCATCATATGTTCAGGGTCTCATAGTAATCTATTACCCCACCAGAATGAAGGATTACTTGAGGTTCCTAGAGTCTCCAATCGTACTTCTCATCAAACTCTTCAAAGAAAGTGAATCAACATATTTGAGGGACTTTTCCTTTAGAGTAAATTCTCTTCTTGAATCTGAGGAGACGTTTAAAGTCCTCTTAAGAGCCTCTTTAGACTTGACCTGACTAACTTCAGCATATGTTGATCTGTATTTGATGCATTTCTCTGATATTGCCTCTTTATTTCTACATGTCTTGTCTTGTCGGGTCAATACATGTGTGTCCTACATCTCTTTTTACTCCACCACATTTATCTGACAGCTTCAAGTTACTTTTCAGACTCTAACAGGTGAAGCCTCTCTTCTCTACTCAGGTGTTCTCAATGACTCTAATTAGAGCAGAGAGCGTGTGAGCGTCAGTATAAAGACCAGAGGAGCCTCATTGAGTTCACAGCACAGAGCTTCAGTCTACGAGCTGCGGCAAGTCAAACATGGTGTATGGACCATCGCTAAGGTGAGCTGAAGGGGTTAATACGACAAAGACCACCACCCTTCAAGTGACCTGTTCACAGAATGAACTGCTTTGTTCCGTCTCTCTCTCAGGGTTTCTTGGATCTGTCTGCTGCTGTTTAGTGGTGGAGTTTGTTTTCCTGCTGAAAGAGGTGAGGTTCACTTTAACTTCCTGGGAACAGACTTGGCTCCGATATAAAATAAATAATGACAGATCTTCAGGCGTAAAGTTCTCTAGAAGAAGAATAACAAGAGAATTTGTTTTGAAAAGGCTTTCAGCTTCAAATGCAAACTTAAACCACTAATTACTATAATAATCAGCACTTGGACCATGTGTTGGATGCAGATGTTTCTTCACAACTCATTCTGTCCCTCCAGACTCCAGATACCTCTACAGTGATATGAAGGGCTTCAGTGGTGGATCTGATCCTGGTCTGTTCTACTCTCCCCCTGGAAACCCGCCCCCATCCGGTCCGGGAACTCCCATCCTGGCCTCAGACTGGTCACCAGGTTATGAGCTAAACCGGTTCATTGTTGGTCCTCAATCCAACGCTCCTTCCCAGGGTGCAGGGTACGCCGCCAATACCGACCCGTCGTTCTACGACCCGACCTATTGGATGCCGGCTCCTCCGCCTCACTCGTCCAAACTCATCCAGTCCAGAAATGGCTACCGGCGAGCAGCAGTAGTCTCTTCCCACACTAGGTACTCTCCATTCTACCCTAAGGCTCCACCAGGACAGACTCCAGGAGGGAAGGTCTAAAGAGGTAAAAGAAGCAGATTAAGTTTAAGCCGTTCAATGATGGTTCATGACTAACATTGACCTTTTCCCTGTTTTTCAGGTGAACTTTGTTACCTGATCTTGAGCCTTCCTGGAACTAATTAATAAAAGAATCTGACAATGAGAACTTATTGTGCTGTTTCATTTACCAAACTGTTCCTGTGACCTGAACCGATGACCAAAGGCCAAACGTACTGTATTTAAACTACAGACTGTGTATAAGACGTGGACGTAGTTGTTTTGACGCCTCAATTTCAGAGATTTTAGTTGTCGCCATCTTGGTTTTTCTCAACCAGTGAACAGGAAGTGACCATATCTGGACTGAGGAGTGACGTAGAGACGCCGTATACGTCTCTGGTGTCGACCTGTCAATCACTGTAGCCCCGCCCTAAAGCATCCCCTGCTTTATGGTCTGTGTGACTCTAAATGGACCATAATGTACTAAATGAACATCATGCTGTATTGAAGAAGACTTGAAACTAGAGATTGAGACATAAACTCATGTTTACAATGTTTACTGAGGGAATAAATCAAGAGAGAAGTAGAGTCATTTTCTATAGACTTCTATACAACCAGAGGAGTCGCCCCCTGGTGGACACTAGAGAGAATGCAGACCGGAGGGTGTCTCCTGGTTTAAAGGTATGTAGCGTTCTCTTGTCTAAACTAAGTGTTCAGAGTTGGCAAGCAGAGAGAATAGAAGCCTCACACTTCTAGTTGAGAGGGATTCTTTTTCTATTACACTTTTTTTCTGAAAATGATGCATATTACACCTTTGCAGAACTGAGTATTGTAGTCTGGAAGTGTAAACAGCAGCCGCTCCTTCACAACACAATTCATTGTGAATGCACACAAACGGTCGACTGTCCCGTCTCTTCAGCTTCATGTTTTATTTTACGTCTCGGTGAACGAGCTCGAACAAACATTCTGCAATTACCTGGAGGGCCAATTAAACACTGAAACTAACGTAATTATGAATTATCTTTAACATCAAAGGCAGCTTCAGTGAGTCGCATCAAACAAACGTGTTCAAAGTGTCTCCATCACTCAACCAACTGACTTCAGTCTGTTTAAACACAGCGAACAATTCAAACATGAAGTCAGCATGTCGGAGACTTTTGGTTTAGACTTGAGTCTAAATGTTTGAAAGACGTCACTTTGTGGCAAAAATAAATTAAATGAATCTTTCATGACTAATTCTGTCAGTTTGACATCTTGGTTGAATGTTTGATGTGATGTCACAAATCAATTCCACTGAATATCGATTATGTATCACATTAAAATACTGCAAAACCCTTTTTAAAATGTATTATTGTATATTTGTAATAGTTGTGACCAACATGTTGGTCCGTCCCTCATTACTGTCTGACTTCCTGTCTGTGGCCCGTTGATTCCTACAGGTTCTTCAGTGACTCACACAAACTGAAGGAAATAGTGATTTTTGTTTGGGACTATTTTCAGCGGCGGATGAATCTATATTTGGTGTTCTAGTGAGTTTGAATCAAACTGTCAAACATCAATCAGAGTTTAACTTTTAATCAGTTTTTATAATAAAAGAGTCGATGCTTTAAAATCATCGGAGTCATTTAAAACTAACAGTCAGAAATACACGACAGGAATACAACATTAGTATTATCAGTATTATTATTATGAATAATATAACAGATGGTTGTGACTCCAGATCTTCTTGTTTAAACATTTCCAACATGAAGTTATAAAATGCATCATGACACGAAGAGTCAACTCTGGAGATCAGTTCCATCTCTGGGTCCCGATCTGGAGGTCGAGACCCCAAAAGAGGCCAGAACGTGAATGTGAAGGGTCCGAAGATGAAGAAACGGAATTCAATAATGATAATAACAAAATAAAAGTCAAAGTTTCAACCTAAAATGTTGGCTTTCTCTGGGTTTTCTCAGATTGAAAATGCTGTAAGTGAAACAGTCTGATAAGAAGAAGCATCACACTTTGGTTGATCACAATAACAGGAGCAGCTTCTCCCGCATGGCGAACCCGGATCAAATAAAACCCAACCCGTAATATTGAGTGTTTATTGTTCCAGGGCCTCGTGGGGCTCACAGGTCCTGGATTTGACCCGGAATAACATAACAGTCGGTGGGTCCGGAGATGCTGAAGGGCAGCATGTCTAAAGAAATCTCCGCCTCGCACTCGTACTGCAGGATGGCGGGCAGCAGCATGTTGCTGTGGTGGCGGGAATCCTCTGAAGTAACGGAGACCTTGTCGAGGTCCTGATCCACGTCTCCGTCCGTGTGCGGCTGCATGAGTCTCTGCAGCCCGGGGCCCGGCGCGGCGCAGGCCTCCTTCTGCATGGTGGTGTCGTGGTGATAGGACACCAGCTCGTTGCTGAAGTCCACCGCCTCCACCGCGGAGCTGGAGCAGTACTTGTTACAGCCCAGGATGGTGGAGAAGGCCTTCCTGAAGTCCGCGTTGAAGGCGTAGATCACCGGGTTCAGGGACGAGTTGGCCCAGCCGAACCACACGAAGATGCTGAAGGTGGTGTCGCTGACGCACGGCGGCTCGCCCTCCGAGTCCAGGTCGCAGAACGGAACCACGCAGTTCAGTACGAAGAACGGCAGCCAGCAGAAGACGAACACCCCCATGATGATGGACAGCGTCTTCAGGACTTTCGTCTCTCTCTTGAAAGACGTCTTCAGCGAGCTCTCGTCCTGCGTGGACGCACGGTGGTGGCGGTGGCTTTGCGCGCGGGGCCCCGCCGCCCTCTCCAAAGACGAGATCCGTCTGATTTGGATTTGCGCGATGCGGAAGATGCGCGTGTACGTCCCCACCATGATCACCACGGGGATGTAGAAGCTTATGAGCGACGAGGAGATGGCGTAGGTCCGGTTCAGGCTGGCGTTGCAGTCCTCCGGGTCGTCCGCCGTCGAGTTGTCCGCGCGCGCCCGGTGCCAGTTGAGCTGCACGGGGATGAAGGAGATGAGGATGGAGAGGGTCCACGCGACCCCGATCATCAGGAAGGCGAACCTGCGCGTCATCTTGCGCTCGTACCTGAAGGGGCTGGAGATGGCCCAGTAGCGGTCCATGCTGATGATGCACAGGTTGAGGATGGACGCCGTGGAGCACATGATGTCGAAGGCGACCCACGTGTCGCAGAAGCGACCGAAGAGCCAGATGCCGGCGACCTCGGACACCGCCCTCCAGGGCATCACCAGCACGGCTACGAACAGGTCCGACACCGCCAGAGAGATCACGAAGGAGTTGGTGACTTTGGAGCGCAGGTGGCGGAACTTGATGACCGCGGCGCACACCAGCGTGTTCCCCAGCAGGGTGGAGACGATCAGCGCGCACAGGACGCAGCCGGTCAGCGCGCGGAGGCTGAGACCACCGCGCGGACTCTGGCTGTCCGCCCCCGCTGTGACCACCTGGTGCTGGTCCAGGTAGTCCTGGTCCTGGTCCTGGTCCTCGTTCGAAAAACTCTCCATATTCAGGCTCAACTTCCTCGCCTTCCTGTTTCCACCATCACCTGCAGCGCGTGTCCGCTCCAGACTCTGTCTCCATCAGAAGGAGGAGATCCTCGTGAGGGTCCGCGACACGGAGGCGGCAGAGAGAGACTCGGGTCTGCAGCAGGAGTCAGACCTCCCGTTACTCCGTCACACCGTCACCTGATCACATCGCGTCCTGAGCCAAATGTCCACAACTTTCAATTAGAGATAAAACGTCAAATGAGAATAATTCATAAAGTCATTCCTCAGACCATAACCATCTGCTGAGTCTCTGAGCGGGAATAATGCAGCAAAGAAATAATATACATCGAATATATAGACTTTAACAACTGATTTAATGTTGAAGCTGACTGGTCTGAGTTTGGGGACGTTTTCTCAGAAGAAGACACATTTTGAATGATGTGTAGAATATTATAGTTTATTGTTGAAGAAGCTCCAGAGCAGCATGAAGGATGTGACTCCGCCCTCTAGTGGACAAACACTCACATCACACCTTCATCTCATTCACTCACCAGAAAACATCATCACTTCATATGAGACACGAGACATTTATGAATCATGATCACTTACATGTTCAACATGTAAAGAGATGATTTAAAGCCCCTGATCTTTCAACAAGTATCACGTTTTTACTTGTATGATATTTACATCCTAAATAATAACTGATTATGGTTTGACAATAATGAAAATGAACTGCTTCACATTGAACAGTCAACTTGTGTTTTTTTTGCACATTAATGTGAAATAAATTCACTCATAATCGACACAAATATTATTATTACTGTCTGTAGTATTTAAAGTAAAGCTGTTTTAATTGAATAGTGAATGAAATATCTTTATTACATGTTTTCCATAATGTGACCAGTGGAGCTGGTGGAACATCAACCAACATCAGCAAACATCCCAGAATGATTGAATGCAGAAACATGAAGGTATCAAACACGCATTACTGCTTTATAGTTCATATTTAACCTTTATTCCAACATGACAAAAAGCAGAAAATAACACTTTGATAAACACGTCAGGACATCTTACTATAGTCTCAGTATAATATAATAATATATATATATATATCATATAATAATGTATATATCATATAATAATGCATATATCATATAATAATATATATATCATATAATAATGTATATATCATATAATAATGCATATATCATATAATAATATATATATCATATAATAATGTATATATCATATAATAATGCATATATCATATAATATATATATATCATATCATAATATTCTGTATAATATAATAATATATATATATCATATAATAATGTATATATCATATAATAATGTATATATCATAATATATATATGTAATATCATAATATTATATATATATAATTATATATATATAATTACATATATATATAATTATATATATATAATTATATATATATAATTATATATATATATAATTATATACATAATTATATATGTATATATCCATTTATATATATAAATATATATATATATATAATTATATATATATATATTATATATATAATTATATCTATATAATATATATATATAATTATATATATATATTTATATATATATTTATATATATAAATGGATATATATATAATTATGTACTTTCACTGCAGTATTGTATCTGAATACTTCCTTGTTTCATATGAAACTTCGCTGAGGTGATTCAATTATGTTTATTGATTTATTAATGGAGTCTGGTGATGAAAGGGTTATGTTTACTGTGGACAGATGACGTCAGTGTCAGCTGTTCCTCGAGCACGCGCTGTCCGCGTGCACGTGTATGGATGATTCAGCAGCTCGTCCTCTGTACGGACGGATCTCCGGTAAAAAAATAATAACCGCTTTTATTCTGGTATCGAGTCACCTGCTAACAAGCTCGTGAACCCGTGCAGGTGACACGTGTACGCCGGAGACCCCGTAGTGTTCGGCACAGCTGTGACAGGCCGGAGAGCAGCAGCGGACCCCCGCAGAGAGACGCTCCGTTCGCTGGATGTTCTCAGTGTTTCATGTTTGTATCTGGACTGTTATCTCCTCGCGCTCCTCACACGGTGTCCGGCGGGATCTGACCCCAACACATCCTCACCGACGCCCCGCTGGGTTCATTCAACCAGCGCGACGTCACACATTTCCGCATCTTCCATCGTCTGGTGCTCCGTCCATCCGGCAGGTGAGTGTCAGTCTCCCCGAGCGGAAACCCGGTTTAACTGTTCCGGTGACACGTTCACGTCCACTAACAGACGAACACTCGCGTGCAACACGAGACACACCGGTGGACCGGAGACTGCGGCCGGTTCACCGCGTGTGGAGGAGAAGCGAGTGTTAACGGGCTTCTGATGGCGCCATGAGAACTCCTGCAGCTCATAGTTTATCCACCACAACGTGTCACCATGACGACACATGTTGGTCATCTGCTTCTACATGCGATTATGATACAATGTATGTTAAATGAGTTCAGAACATGCACATGTTCTACATTCAAAACGTGATGAAACATTATCTTTAATAAATGTCTGTTTGATGGAAAATGAGGGTCAAGACAAAATAAATAGACGTTTCAGTGATTTATTGATTTACAATCATATAGAATAAGAACAACAGAAATTAAAGCTGAAATAACTCTTTGATGGAAATAAAATGAATCTTTGAAGTCAACAAACATTCATAGATTCCAGTTCCTCAGATGAAGATTTGCAGCTTTTCTTCGTCTCGTGTGAAGAAAACTGAATAATATGTTTCATTGTGTGATGCAACGAGCTGTGAGACATCGTAACATGTTTTATTGTTTTTACATGTTTTTAGTTACAGCCCTGAAAACACGAGTGTGTGGATATCCCACAATGCTTTGTTTACATGATAGTGCCGTTGTATTCTCGTTAGAGGTGTGGATGTATGACAACGCTTTATTGTTACTGTTTATTTGAACCTTGAATATTCAGAGTGTTGCTCTATCAGACACATTGTTTTATTTGTTCTTGTCTGAGACTGTTGAGACAAAACAAGACATTTAAAGATATGAGTATTTAGATAAATATAACATTTAGATTTTACAATGAAAACTGAAAAACATTCAAATAGTTCGGTTGGTTTTTGAGGAGTCAGAGAGACAGACGTGTTTCAGTGAGGAACATCTGAGCGGTTTACCCACATCATGTACATTCTTCCGTTCCACTGGGTTCCCTCTAAAGTCCAGAGGGGGCACCTCACCAGGTCTCTGCTGGTCCTGGTCTCTGGAGCGCCATGAAAGATTCTCCGGTTTCATCTGGGTTCTTTAATTCTTTGGCTCGTAATATTGTTTAACTTCTCTGGTTCTCTGGTCTGGTTTTGTCCTCGGGATCTTAAGCTCCACGGTCTCTTGACTTGTTCTGCAGCTAGAGAACAATAACTACTCACCTTTTGTTTTCCCTCGTGTCCTTTAGTTCTTTGGTTCTGCTGGTTCTGCCTTTTGGACCTTTAGTCTTGTCCTGTAGGTCTTTTGTTCTCTGGCCTCTTGGTGATCTTGTGTTGCCGGTTCCATAGTTGTAGGTTCTGCTGGTTCTCCAGTTGTTTGGTTTTCCACTCTTTAGGTCTGCTGTCTTCAGGTCTGGGTACTCTAGGTTGTAGTACTACTAGCAGCTACTCCTGTCAATACTCGGAGTTCTAATCATTGTTTTAAAAAAAGATTTATACGATTTTCAGAACAAATAAATTCAGACCAGGGTGAGTATTTATATTTAAAATCTATCTAAGTGAAGTGAAGTTTATAAAGAATGAACAACACAGACAGTCCTCCTGTCCTTTGTCCTCATGTCTTCTGTCATAACGACCTTTGTCCTCCTGTCTTCTTTCCTTCTGTCCACCTGTCCTTTGTCCTCTTGTCCTCCTGTCCTTTGTCCTCCTGTCTTCTGTCCACCTGTCCTTTGTCCTCCTGTCCTTTATCCTCATGTCCTCTGTCCTCCTGTCCTTTGTCCTCCTGTCTTCTGTCCTCCTGGCTGCTTTATAAAAGAAGCTTTTGTCCGATCGTTCATTCTGTGTTTGTGTAAACTTAGCGTCAGTGGCCGATTGAATCAGGTTTCACTTTTGTTTACATGTTCACAGATGTATTGATAAAGTTTTGGCTTTTCGTCAACTCGATTATTCAGTACCGGGACCCGTTTAATACCTGGTTTCTGGACGCATCCCTTCAGATAACGTAAACCGTAAAGTCTATAGAGCCAGTGTTCAGTTTGTCCGTTCTGGGCTCCTGTAGAAACATGGTGGCGCAAGATGGCCGACTCAGTGGCAGACAACCTGCTCCCTATGAAGATATAAATGTACTTTTCTAAGCTAAATAAAACCAAAAAAATATTAATTTCAGGTGATTATTCACTGATTAATTAAAATATAGTTATGAATATTATATTCCATTGCTGCCCATAAACGTCTCCAAATGTTACACACTGTTCCTTTAACACTAGTTTTAACCTTTGAGAAGTTCGGCTTGGGGTGTTTCTGGGGTGACTTGCTGCTGTAGCAGTACTTGTTGAAGTACTTGCTGCTGTAGAAGTACTTGCTGCTGTAGCAGTACTTGCTGCTGTAGCAGTACTTGTTGAAGTACTTGCTGCTGTAGAAGTACTTGCTGCTGTAGCAGTACTTGCTGCTGTAGCAGTACTTGTTGAAGTAATTGCTGCTGTAGAAGTACTTGCTGCTGTTGAAGTTCTTGCTGCTGTTGAAGTACTTGCTGCTGTAGCAGTACTTGTTGAAGTACTTGCTGCTGTAGAAGTACTTGCTGCTGTAGAAGTACTTGCTGCTGTAGAAGTACTTGCTGCTGTAGAAGTACTTGCTGCTGTAGAAGTACTTGCTGCTGTAGAAGTTCTTGCTGCTATAGAAGTACTTGCTGCTGTAGCAGTACTTGTTGAAGTTCTTGCTGCTGTAGAAGTTCTTGCTGCTGTGGAAGTACTTGCTGCTGTAGCAGTACTTGTTGAAGTTCTTGCTGCTGTAGAAGTTCTTGCTGCTGTAGCAGTACTTGTTGAAGTTCTTGCTGCTGTAGAAGTTCTTGCTGCTGTTGAAGTTCTTGCTGCTGTTGAAGTTCTTGCTGCTGTTGAAGTTCTTGCTGCTGTAGCAGTACTTGTTGAAGTACTTGCTGCTGTAGAAGTACTTGCTGCTGTAGAAGTACTTGCTGCTGTAGAAGTACTTGCTGCTGTAGAAGTTCTTGCTGCTGTAGAAGTTCTTGCTGCTGTAGAAGTACTTGCTGCTGTAGAAGTTCTTGCTGCTGTAGAAGTACTTGCTGCTGTAGAAGTACTTGCTGCTGTAGAAGTTCTTGCTGCTGTTGAAGTACTTGCTGCTGTAGAAGTTCTTGCTGCTGTAGAAGTACTTGCTGCTGTAGAAGTTCTTGCTGCTGTAGAAGTACTTGCTGCTGTAGAAGTACTTGCTGCTGTAGAAGTTCTTGCTGCTGTAGAAGTACTTGCTGCTGTAGAAGTTCTTGCTTCGAGCAAACAACTTTTAAAATAGTTGGAGTTTGGTTCAATCGGTGCTAAGCTATGCTAACATTGTAGCAGCTCCATCAACACTGAAAATAACGTTATATATTTTAAATAACTAATTCACAAACCTCCAGTTTGTGGTTTCCTCCCAGTCTTCATGTCAAACACATGAATGTCACATCCTGTTCATGGATGTCGGACATCTCTAATTAAACAGTCTGATGGATATTTAAAGAAACCTGTAGATCAGATTTCCTCCTGATGTCTCAGTCTGTCAGACGACCAGCAGCCATGAATAAAACAAACGCACCTCACGGCTAAATGTGGCTCTTCTATTTTGAGAAGGAGGCGTCCTAACTGATGATGGTGGTGGTTGGATGTAGAACAGACTCATTCTGTGGATTAGTATTCAGCTAAAACATGCCAGCCTGCAAATTCTTTATCTTTTTATTTATTTACTGACTAATTTATCTGCCTGTTTGCTGATGATACGTTTTAGTATATCTCCAATGTCTCAACTCAAAGGAAGAATCAGCCTTTAGGTAATCAATAATATTAACACTTTATATCAGAACTGATTCTTTTTTTGTAAACGCATTATGTAACTTTTACTGAAAAATTATATTTAACTGATCAATTCGACTTTTGGCTTTGCACCATATTGATAACCGTTATTCATAGTTTGTTTATTTGTTGCAAAGTTGTATCTTTAATGTTGATATCAAAGACGGGAGTAGCAGTACATGTAACATATTGTGATGCAGTTGTTCCAACATGGTAGAAGGAGTGAGGAGATGAAGGCTGGGAGGAAAGGGAGGAGGAGAGGACATCTTCGTCCTCTAGAGAGCTAGAGAAACAAGGACGGGATGGAGAGACACAGCGAAAGATGGAGGAGGAAGAGTGATGATGAGGAGATGATGGATGACAGCTAAAGGGTTCAGATGACAGCACACAAAGAGGCTCTCCTCCTGCCCATAATCTCTTGCTGTTTGAGGTTGCTGGTTCAGATTACGGTGACATTGCTGAAGAGCAGCAGCTCAGATCTGAGGTTTCATTAAACGTATCGATGACTCCACCGACAAGTGCAGTTACGTCACAACGGACCTTTAAACTCTCCACGGCAGCAAACGCTTCCCTTTATCTGATAAAGAGCATAATATCTGACACAACAGACAGTGAGGCGTCTATAAATCTATAAATCATACACATCAAGCTCTAAAAGCACGCTCTGTTTTTCTGATATGACGTAGTGATAAAACATTACTGCAACTAAAACGTACTTATAGTATCACGCTAAACCCAACTAAGTAGTTTAGTTCAATCTTCTCCAAAATGAAGATTTTCTGCTTTTGGTCTATTTATATATTTTAGATTCTGTTAACTGAATATATTAATTTTTCAGACTGCTGGTTGGACAAAACAAAACTTTAGACATTCAGTAGATCAAACAATTAATCTATTCATCCAGAACATATTGGCAGATTAATTAACAAAGAACAGAATTGTTTTTCAGAGTTTGAGGCCTGAAACATGTTTTTTAAGTTATTGTCACATAACATGTTTTTGAGGAAATATAAACTTTCCCTGAATTGAGGAGCTGAAGCTGATGAAGCTGATGAAGATGATGAAGCTGATGAAGATGATGAAGCTGATGAAGCTGATGAAGATGATGAAGCTGATGAAGATGATGAAGCTGATGAAGCTGATGAAGATGATGAAGCTGATGAAGCTGATGAAGATGATGAAGATGATGAAGCTGATGAAGATGATGAAGCTGATGAAACTGATGAAGCTGATGAAGATGATGAAGATGATGAAGCTGATGAAGCTGATGAAGATGATGAAGCTGATGAATCTGATGAAGATGATGAAGATGAAGATGATGAAGCTGATGAAGATGATGAAGATGATGAAGCTGGTGAAGATGATGAAGCTGATGAAGATGATGAAGCTGATGAAGATGATGAAGCTGATGAAGATGATGAAGCTGATGATGAAGATGATGAAGCTGATGAAGATGATGAAGATGATGAAGCTGGTGTCTGTGATTGAGACTAAGAGCAGCAGCCGATCAGGTTTCTATTGATTCATACATCATTGATCGATGAGGGAAGGCGATCCTGCTGCTGCACAGTGTTAGCTGTTTATATTCGAAGCTGCTTTGTTACACTTACACACACGTGTGTGTGTGTGTGTGTGTGTGTGTGTGTGTGTGTGTGTGTGTGTGTGTGTGTGTGTGTGTGTGTGTGTGTGTGTGTGTGTGTGTGTGTGTGTGTGTGTGTGTGTGTGTGTGTGTGTGTGTGTGTGTGTGTGTGTGTGGCCTCAGCATGTGAAGATAAATGGTGTTCAGTGGGATCAGTCTGGACCATCTGTGAACTTCTTCTCTTTACTATCAAACAATTACTGTAAGTGATACTCGACATTACTATTGTTATTATTATAATGTGTGTTTGTGAGCCAGAAACACTGACAAATATGTGTCATATGAAAATACTTTGACCAGACTACAGCAGCTATGAACTGTAAATAAATACACAGAGGAGGGTTCAGAGGGTTAAATCTTTTAAGTAATCAACCAAATATATCATTAATTCAAACTAGACTTTCATTTGAATTAATGTTAACAACCTGAGAATGAGTTCTTTAAATGTAAAATGTAATATCTTTGCAGATTGAGAGAGACTGACTGACTGGAATCATCACGTGATCTGCTCTTTGTGCAGCGTTGTATCCAGTGATGGTCGTTGTTGTTATCCAGACGTGTGATGCTAACGTTAGCGCAGCTTGTCTGTGGAGCTGAGTGGGCTTCACAGCCAGCTGTGGAGCTCTGAGGACGAGCTCTGCCTTCAGTCTGCTGCTGCAGTGACAGACGCTGACTGCAGGTCTTTGTGGGCTTGTGATGCGTCTCGCTGTGTGCGGTGACATGACTCGGCTTAATGCACCACCTTTACAGGAAACACTTCAGTAGTTTATCTGATGACAAATACAAATTGCACTTATGGCTGAGACGCCCTGCCGCTGGCTCTGTGGGTTATGTAACGTGAATATTCTTCATGTCGGTATGTTTCTGTTCAGGTGTTTAACCTCTGAAGGCCTTCAGGACGTGCAGCTGATCACTGACATCACAAGTTCATACCTCTCTGTCCTCCGCTTCAGACAAACACGCCAGCAGCGTTACGCTCGGGAGAGCTCGCGATGCTCCGTGCAGTTTGGTCTTGAGATACGGTGGCCTTGGGCGGACAAATGACTGAGGAGGCTTTCAACATCAGACTGCAGGGCGAGATGATTATCATCCTCATCATCATCATCTGGTCTCATGATGAAGACAGGAATCCAACAGTTGAATAAGGCGTTGATTGTTTTTTAGATGAAATAATGAATTAAAATAAAGGTAGAACATTCAGATCATCAGTAAGTTATCACTACGCAGCGCTGTTACTGCTGTTTGCACTGTTAGCAGCGTTAGCGGCTAGCTGCCGGCTCAGCATAAAACGCTCCGAGTATCGAATTAGCACCTCAAATGTTTCCTTAGTTTCCCTTAAAGTTGAATTCATCATTCAGCCTGAATGTGTGCTCTGTGTGTAGGTTAGCATGCTAACGCGCTGAACTAAGATGGTGAACCTGCTAAACTTCAGCTTGTTTGTTGTCATTGTTAGCGTGCTGGCGTTAGCATTTAGGCAGAGCATGCAGACTTTAATGGTTCAGGTTTGGGGAGAAGACAACACGTTTCTCATGGAGCCTACAGCTTCACTCACATCTTCTATTCTTTCAATTCATCCATCTGAATGTGTGTATATACACAAACACACATGCTCTTCACTCTTGTTGTTAATTGAAGACGTGAGGCCTGACGTTCTCTGTGAGTTGATTTTGGGGGAAATGGGTATTTGTTGGATTTCTCCAGAAAATGAATAAAGAACCGAGCAGAAGATGTATAAATATCTTCACAACAGAGAATGGTGTCTCACAACCTCCACTCATCCAGATGAATGCTAAATAAGAGTTCGTTCTGGGTTCGAGGTTAGGAGAGAGAGACGGACCGATGAATGAATCAACAGAGAACTCGTCTGAGAATCTGTTTTCAGTCCTTTTTAAAGTCACATCATCTGGTTCCTGATGCATCATGTGAGGTTTGTCTGTCTGAAGACAAAGAGATTCATCTTCAAGATCATTCTCTGATTATTTGAAAATAATCATGAGTTGCAGCTCTTTTTATTATTTATGATGAAGTTCATATTATCACTGTGGTTTCATGAGCTTCGTGTGTGTGTGTGTGTGTGTGTGTGTGTGTGTGTGTGTGTGTGTGTGTGTGTGTGTGTGTGTGTGTGTGTGTGTGTGTGTGTGTGTGAGAGTGTGTGTGTGAGAGTTAGGTATCTGTGTTCTTTGATGGCAGTACAGGGACGGATGATTGTTTTTGTTCAGGGTGTGGTGTGTTAATGGTTTACCACTAACCGTATCGTCTCTCACACACACACACACACACACACACACACACACACACACACACACACACACACACACACCCTGCAGTGTGGCGCTGCCACGTGTTGCAGCCGTTAAGCACGCTGACGGTGTGAGTCAGAGCTGCTTCTCTCTGGGTTCTTTCCTCTGACTCAGGACTGTAAACTGTGTTCTTCAAAAGGCTTTCTGTTGGTGTGAAACGAATCTCTCAACAACCGTGTTCATCTCGGGATTCTGCAGGAGAATAAACATCTCAAACATCCAGATTAAACATGAAGCTACTTGCAGAGAACTGTTATGGAATATTTCTTCAACTATTTGGGAGAAAAGTGTAAAGTGTTTTCTTATCAATGTCAAGTAAAACAGAGTCTTGATGAAGGATCAAAGTTGTAATCGTTAATTTATTTGCTTGTAAGCAAAAGAGAGAGCAGTTCTCAACAGACACGTATCGCAGAGCCTTGTGAGGAGCACCCTAAAATCATCTTCATGCATGCTACCTTCATACCCACAGACAAGAGAAACCAGCTGAAACAGGCAAGGGAAGAATGATGGAAGACTGACATTTGTGTAAACTGTGCAATGTCTGGTGTATTCCCTGCAACAGCAAACATAGGCCTGCTTCTATGTCGAGGCCACACATGGCCTGCAAATGTCTCCTCCTGTGCTCTTTGACCGATGTGGATGTTTATGTTAATGGAGAGGTTTATGTTTGTGTGAATGTTTATGTTTGTGTGGAGGTTTATGTTTGTGTGAATGTTTATGTTTGTGTGGAGGTTTATGTTTGTGTGAATGTTTATGTTTGTGTGGAGGTTTATGTTTGTGTGAATGTTTATGTTTGTGTGAATGTTTATGTTTGTGTGGAGGTTTATGTTTGTGTGAATGTTTATGTTTGTGTGGAGGTTTATGTTTGTGTGGAGGTTTATGTTTGTGTGGAGGTTTATGTTTGTGTGGAGGTTTATGTTTGTGTGAATGTTTATGTTTGTGTGAATGTTTATGTTTGTGTGGAGGTTTATGTTTGTGTGGAGGTTTATGTTTGTGTGGAGGTTTATGTTTGTGTGGAGGTTTATGTTTGTGTGGAGGTTTATGTTTGTGTGAATGTATATGTTTGTGTGGAGGTTTATGTTTGTGTGAATGTATATGTTTGTGTGGAGGTTTATGTTTGTGTGAATGTTTATGTTTGTGTGGAGGTTTATGTTTGTGTGGAGGTTTATGTTTGTGTGAATGTATATGTTTGTGTGGAGGTTTATGTTTGTGTGAATGTTTATGTTTGTGTGGAGGTTTATGTTTGTGTGGAGGTTTATGTTTGTGTGAATGTTTATGTTTGTGTGGAGGTTTATGTTTGTGTGGAGGTTTATGTTTGTGTGGAGGTTTATGTTTGTGTGAATGTTTATGTTTGTGTGGAGGTTTATGTTTGTGTGAATGTTTATGTTTGTGTGGAGGTTTATGTTAATGGAGAGGTTTATGTTTGTGTGAATGTTTATGTTTGTGTGGAGGTTTATGTTTGTGTGAATGTTTATGTTTGTGTGGAGGTTTATGTTTGTGTGAATGTTTATGTTTGTGTGGAGGTTTATGTTTGTGTGAATGTTTATGTTTGTGTGGAGGTTTATGTTTGTGTGAATGTTTATGTTTGTGTGAATGTTTATGTTTGTGTGGAGGTTTATGTTTGTGTGAATGTTTATGTTTGTGTGGAGGTTTATGTTTGTGTGGAGGTTTATGTTTGTGTGGAGGTTTATGTTTGTGTGGAGGTTTATGTTTGTGTGAATGTTTATGTTTGTGTGAATGTTTATGTTTGTGTGGAGGTTTATGTTTGTGTGGAGGTTTATGTTTGTGTGGAGGTTTATGTTTGTGTGAATGTTTATGTTTGTGTGGAGGTTTATGTTTGTGTGGAGGTTTATGTTTGTGTGGAGGTTTATGTTTGTGTGAATGTTTATGTTTGTGTGGAGGTTTATGTTTGTGTGGAGGTTTATGTTTGTGTGGAGGTTTATGTTTGTGTGAATGTTTATGTTTGTGTGAATGTTTATGTTTGTGTGGAGGTTTATGTTTGTGTGGAGGTTTATGTTTGTGTGGAGGTTTATGTTTGTGTGAATGTTTATGTTTGTGTGGAGGTTTATGTTTGTGTGAATGTTTATGTTTGTGTGGAGGTTTATGTTTGTGTGGAGGTTTATGTTTGTGTGGAGGTTTATGTTTGTGTGGAGGTTTATGTTTGTGTGAATGTTTATGTTTGTGTGAATGTTTATGTTTGTGTGAATGTTTATGTTTGTGTGAATGTTTATGTTTGTGTGGAGGTTTATGTTTGTGTGGAGGTTTATGTTTGTGTGGAGGTTTATGTTTGTGTGAATGTTTATGTTTGTGTGGAGGTTTATGTTTGTGTGGAGGTTTATGTTTGTGTGGAGGTTTATGTTTGTGTGGAGGTTTATGTTTGTGTGGAGGTTTATGTTTGTGTGGAGGTTTATGTTTGTGTGGAGGTTTATGTTTGTGTGGAGGTTTATGTTTGTGTGGAGGGTTATGTTTGTGTGGAGGGTTATGTTTGTGTGGAGGGTTATGTTTGTGTGGAGGGTTATGTTTGTGTGGAGGTTTATGTTTGTGTGGAGGTTTATGTTTGTGTGAATGTTTATGTTTGTGTGAATGTTTATGTTTGTGTGGAGGTTTATGTTTGTGTGGAGGGTTATGTTTGTGTGGAGGGTTATGTTTGTGTGGAGGGTTATGTTTGTGTGGAGGGTTATGTTTGTGTGGAGGGTTATGTTTGTGTGAATGTTTATGTTTGTGTGGAGGTTTATGTTTGTGTGGAGGTTTATGTTTGTGTGGAGGTTTATGTTTGTGTGGAGGTTTATGTTTGTGTGGAGGTTTATGTTAC
>NC_136654.1:850473-932973 GCF_949748355.1 Melanostigma gelatinosum
GTGTGTGTGTGTGTGTCCGTCTCTCGACACCGTCGAGGCTTCCTGTCCGTCTCTCGACACCGTCTAGGCTTCCTGTCCGTCTCTCGACACCGTCTAGGCTTCCTGTCCGTCTCTCGACACCGTCTTGCTTCCTGTCCGTCTCTCGACACCGTCTAGGCTTCCTGTCCGTCTCTCGACACCGTCTTGCTTCCTGTCCGTCTCTCGACACCGTCTTGCTTCCTGTCCGTCTCTCGACACCGTCTGGCTTCCTGTCCGTCTCTCGACACCGTCTTGCTTCCTGTCCGTCTCTCGACACCGTCTAGGCTTCCTGTCCGTCTCTCGTCACCGTCTAGGCTTCCTGTCCGTCTCTCGACACCGTCTTGCTTCCTGTCCGTCTCTCGACACCGTCTGGCTTCCTGTCCGTCTCTCGACACCTTCTGACTTCCTGTCCGTCTCTCGACAGCGTCTTGCTTCCTGTCCGTCTCTCGACACCGTCTTGCTTCCTGTCCGTCTCTCGACACAGTCTGGCTTCCTGTCCGTCTCTCGACACCGTCTGGCTTCCTGTCCGTCTCTCGACACCGTCTAGGCTTCCTGTCCGTCTCTCGACACCGTCTAGGCTTCCTGTCCGTCTCTCGACACCGTCTAGGCTTCCTGTCCGTCTCTCGACACCGTCTAGGCTTCCTGTCCGTCTCTCGACACCGTCTAGGCTTCCTGTCCGTCTCTCGACACCGTCTGGCTTCCTGTCCGTCTCTCGACACCGTCTGGCTTCCTGTCTCTCAGCTCCGAGCCCGTTGGTTCCTCCTGAAGACGTAGTTCTGTAAAGGATTCATGAAGTGGGGTTGTTGGAGGAACCTCTCCTCAGTCAGTTGTCTGTAGACGAAGATCTATTCTCTCTACCAGACTCCATTGAAATCATTTCACCTCTCAGAACGGGGGGGGGGGGGGTTGCTGGTCGACCGCTGCTTTGATCGGTTAGTTAGTTTGGGCATCGAAGGCTTCATTCAACATTGGCAAAGAAGAAAACGTAACCAGCCTGCAGGAAAAGTGACATTTCAACCAGTAGTGTCTTTAATTATGATTTCTAGCTGATATATTATATCACCTATAATATCCTGATGAAGGATCTGAAATATGTCCTATATGTCATGTTAAATATGATTTGGTTCTCTGGTGTTTGTAATACGGAGAACGTGGCCCAATAGTTATGTTTAAATGGTAGTTTTGGGGTTTTCAGGCTCGTTCTCTTTCATTGTCCAGACAAAGAAACCCAGAGACTGTTATCGATCAGCAGAAGGTCTTATACTCTTTCATCAGCGTCTCGCTGGAGCTCGCCTCGTCCTTCGTGCTGCAGCTGCTACTTTATAAAAGAAGGGAATAGATTGGTTTTGATTTTTGTCCTTTTTGTGAGTTTGTGCAGGTATTTTTCTATTTTGTGCTCGCAAGGACGTAAAAGAGCTGTAGTGAACAAAAAAGCTGCAGAGTATTCTGGTCTATTTTATGCTCCGTGGGCGTATAAATCTGTGTTTGTGTGAAGCTTATTGAAGTATAAAGCACATTTCTAAATATGATGCAGCATATGGACCACGTATGTCTCTGTCTCTGTGTCCTTCAGGACGTCCTGAACAACCTGGACTCGTGTGATCTGGATGATGATGACCTCATGCTGGATGAAGACCTCCCAGAAGACGCCTCGCTGCACAGCGGTATGTCTGTCTGTGTAAAGACGTCAGAAACTAGCATACGGTCAAATTACAGATCCCACCTAGTTTATATAGGAGCTGTGATGTCTCACATGATGCAACTTAGACAAAATGACCCAAAAACAACCAACAAATTCAGAAGAGTTTGTTTTTAGTTTATCATCTAAAGCAGAGGTCTTCAACAGGGGGTCCGTGACCCCTAGGGTGTCCGCGGGGGTACTGCAGGGGGTCTGCGGAATTTTTGGTGGATTAGACAAATGTTTTTTTTCCCAAACATGAATCTTTCCATTATTTTAATAGTTCAGTAATGTATGCAAGATAACAGGTATGTTTATGCGTGGCAGTGGCACTAATAGGCCATCAGTCATTTTCGTTTCCACATTTATGTTTAAAATGAAACATCAATTTGAATAGCTTGTTTGCATGACTATCATGCAATTAACAGACAATGTTGATATTGGCATTGGTATCAGCTGACAAGGTATGTTTATACATGACAGTGGCACGGCCTCCCTACTCACTGTACCTTGCACATGTTTTTAAAATAAAAACATGAATATATGAACCTGTGTATTATTAGCATTGATTATTATTATTAGTATTATTAGCATTGCTTAGCATTGAATGCACAATAACAGGGTATGTTTATGGCACCAGGCCCAATTTAATATAAAACACAATATATATAACGGGGGTCCCTGCTCCATCTCTCTATCAGTTTGGGGGTGCTTGGCCTGAAAAATGTTGAAGACCTCTAATCTAAAGTAATAATGAGTGGGACAGAACATGATGAATGTCCATGTAACAAACATATTATTAGACAATTACTTTATATTTTAGTGTTTGACAGATAGTCAGGACTTGGGACAACACGCTAGAAACCAGGACAATTCCAGACAAACAGGGACATCTGGTCACTTAGTGGAGGATCTAAAACAGTTTGGTTCATGTTAGCTAACCATTCTGTTTAGTAGCTGAAATAGCCTTGTTCAAGTTACTTACAGTTCACTTTAGGAGCTAATAAATTGTGATTTAGGTTAGCTAGCAGTTCACTTTAGGAGCTAATAAAGTGTGGTTTAGGTTAGCTAGCAGTTCACTTTAGGAGCTAATAAAGTGTGGTTTAGGTTAGCTAGCAGTTCACTTTAGGAGCTAATAAAGTGTGGTTTAGGTTAGCTAACGGTTCACTTTCGGAGCTAATAAAGTGTGGTTTAGGTTAGCTAACGGTTCACTTTCGGAGCTAATAAAGTGTGGTTTAGGTTAGCTAACGGTTCACTTTCGGAGCTAATACAGTGTGGTTAGGTTAGCTAACGGTTCACTTTCGGAGCTAATACAGTGTGGTTAGGTTAGCTAACGGTTCAGTTGAGACAATAATGATATTGAGATAATAATGATGACCCCTGTTTGATCATGCTTGTGGTCTGAACCCTGCAGATGGAGACGGGATCGCCCACATGGCTCAGTGGAGGATGAGGCAGCTCTGCTGGGGAACACAGGACGTCCACACTGACGGTGAAAGGTGAGGGAAGGTACAGCGTAAAGGAAAAACCCTGCTCAAACATATTGTAGGTTCCTCCCAATCATACCGTTGTTGCTGCCAACGTTTAAACCTATTGTGGCAAGCAGAGAGGTGAAAGAGTGAGCGTAGATCAACGGGCTTCTTACTGTCAGTAGTAAATGTTGACTGCTCAGGTCAGAGGGTCAGTTAAAGGTTGAAAGGTTTGTCCTGGTTGTTGGTTTTTTAGGGGAAAGGTCATGAATGCATCACACCAAAGGTGTCTTGCTCTTCATTTGAGCATGGCTGTGTGCATGGAAGGTCACAGGTCATAGGAGTCACTGAGATCAATGTATTTTATTTTTTGTGGGATATTCTGGAGCTAAATATTAACATGAAATATATATTTTTATTATTACAGCCCACCACAGAATATCTTGCATATTTACAGTCTTAATAATTCAGTGACTTTCTGAAACTATCTCTAAAGAATATTAATTGTGGTGCAGAAGCTTATGGCTTCATGTATTTCACAAGTCAGTCATCATGTGAAGGCTGCGTGACATTTAAGACCGTTGAGTAGAGTTAAGATAGTTATTAGATAGTCATTAGATGGTTATGATAGTCATTAGACAGTTATGATAGAGTCATTAGATAGTCATTCGATAGTTATGTTAGAGTCATTAGATAGAGTCATTAGATAGTTATGATAGTCATTGGATAGTTATGATAGAGTCATTAGATAGTTATGATAGTCATTGGACAGTTATGATAGAGTCATTAGATAGAGTCATTAGACAGTTATGATAGAGTCATTAGACAGTTATGATAGTCATTAGACAGTTATGATAGTCATTAGATAGTTATGATAGAGTCATTAGATAGAGTCATTAGACAGTTATGATAGAGTCATTAGACAGTTATGATAGTCATTAGATAGTTATGATAGAGTCATTAGATAGTTATGTTAGAGTCATTAGATAGTCATTAGATAGTTATGATAGTCATTAGATAGTTATGATAGTCATTAGACAGTTATGATAGAGTCATTAGATAGAGTCATTAGACAGTTATGATAGAGTCATTAGACAGTTATGATAGTCATTAGATAGTTATGATAGAGTCATTAGACAGTTATGTTAGAGTCATTAGATAGAGTCATTAGATAGTTATGATAGTCATTGGATAGTTATGATAGAGTCATTAGACAGTTATGATAGTCATTAGATAGTTATGTTAGAGTCATTAGATAGAGTCATTAGATAGTTATGATAGTCATTGGATAGTTATGATAGAGTCATTAGACAGTAATGATAGAGTCATTAGACAGTTATGATAGAGTCATTAGATAGTTATGATAGAGTCATTAGACAGTTATGATAGAGTCATTAGATAGTCATTAGTCAGTTATGATAGAGTCATTAGATATAGTCATTAGATAGTTATGATAGTCAGATAGTTATGATGGAGTCATTAGATATAGTCATTAGATATAGTCATTAGATAGTTATGATAGTCAGATAGTTATGATAGAGTCATTAGATAGTTATGATAGTCATTAGATCGTTATGATAGTCATTAGATAGAGTCATTAGATAGTTATGATAGTCATTAGATAGTTATGATAGTCATTAGATAGTCATTAGATCGTTATGATAGTCATTAGATCGTTATGATAGTCATTAGATAGTTATGATAGTCATTAGATAGAGTCATTAGATCGTTATGATAGTCATTAGATAGAGTCATTAGATCGTTATGATAGTCATTAGATCGTTATGATAGTCATTAGATAGAGTCATTAGATAGTTATGATAGTCATTAGATAGTTATGAGAGTCATTAGATAGTCATTAGATATAGTCATTAGATAGTTATGATAGTCATTAGATAGTTATGATATAGTCATTAGATAGTTATGATATAGTCATTAGATAGTTATGATATAGTCATTAGATAGTTATGATATAGTCATTAGATAGTTATGAGAGTCATTAGATAGAGTCATTCGATAGAGTCATTAGATAGTTATGATAGTCATTACATAGAGTCATTAGATAGTTATGATAGTCATTAGATAGTTATGATAGAGTCATTATAGTTATAATAGTCATTAGATAGTTATGATAGTCATTAGATAGTTATGATAGTCATTAGATAGTTATGATAGTCATTAGATGGTTATGATAGTCATTAGATAGTCATTAGATAGTTATGATAGTCATTAGATGGTTATGATAGTCATTAGATAGTCATTAGATAGTTATGATAGTCATTAGATAGTCATTACATAGTTATGATAGTCATTAGATAGTTATGATAGTCAGATAGTTATGATAGTCATTAGATGGTTATGATAGTCATTAGATAGTCATTAGATAGTTATGATAGTCATTAGATAGTCATTAGATAGTTATGATAGTCATTAGATAGTTATGATAGTCATTAGATGGTTATGATAGTCATTAGATAGTCATTAGATAGTTATGATAGTCATTAGATAGTCATTAGATAGTTATGATAGTCATTAGATAGTTATGATAGTCATTAGATAGTTATGATAGTCATTAGATGGTTATGATAGTCATTAGATAGTCATTAGATAGTTATGATAGTCATTAGATAGTTATGATAGTCATTAGATGGTTATGATAGTCATTAGATAGTCATTAGATAGTTATGATAGTCATTAGATAGTTATGATAGTCATTAGATAGTTATGATAGTCAGATAGTTATGATAGAGTCATTATAGTTATAATAGTCATTAGATAGTTATGATAGTCATTAGATAGTTATGATAGTCATTAGATAGTTATGATAGTCATTAGATAGTTATGATAGTCATTAGATGGTTATGATAGTCATTAGATAGTCATTAGATAGTTATGATAGTCATTAGATGGTTATGATAGTCATTAGATAGTCATTAGATAGTTATGATAGTCATTAGATGGTTATGATAGTCATTAGATAGTCATTAGATAGTTATGATAGTCATTAGATAGTTATGATAGTCATTAGATAGTTATGATAGTCATTAGATGGTTATGATAGTCATTAGATAGTCATTCGATAGTTATGATAGTCATTAGATAGTTATGATAGTCAGATAGTTATGATAGAGTCATTAGATAGTTATGATAGTCATTAGATAGTTATGATAGTCATTAGATAGTTATGATAGTCATTAGATGCATTATATAGTCATTCATTTCTAGGCAGCACCGTCAGCATCCAACCAAATGTCATGTGGTATTTGTTAAATATCAAAAAGGGCTTTTTAAAAACCTTTTACAACTGATGCTGATTTTTAATTTGGACATTTGCTGATGACGCTGTATTAAAAATACCAAATTTAATTGGACGACGCTGATGACAAAGGTTATCCAATGTGTTATTACTGTTCTTATTCAGTATTATAACATAACACAACAAACTTTATTCAAATTGTAAATCGTAATTAACAATTGTATTAATGCTTATTTCTTTAATGAGATGACACGTAGGTATTGAAGGTAGAAACTTACCCATCATGCATCATGTTCAGTGACTTCCACAGCTACAAGCTGACTGAGGATTCTGGGAATAAGAGGACGGACGTGAGCGTGGACAGCGACCTCATCCTGGACCTCTGTCCTCCGAGGTGACTTAAAAACAAACACAACACCCTCAGTGTCCCTCTGCATCTAAAGCAAACTATCATGTTTAATAACCACTGAAACCGTCGTCTTTGGTCTTCATTCCCTCCGTCTACAATCAATACTGTGTAGCCAGACAACATTTTTAGATTCGGGTTATGTGCCACTAGTATTTAGGCCGTTGTTTTTCCTGCTGGTCCCTGAACGCAGCACGTGACTCATTCTGTCTCTGGTCCTTCACCTCCCCAGGTCTCCTGGTCTGGGTCTGGATGTGGAGGAGCTGGCTGAAGACTGTTCTGCAGTCAGATCACAGCTGGAGTACCTGCAGAGGTTACTGCTTCAGGTAGTAGTAGTAGTAGTAGTAGTAGTAGTAGTAGTAGTAGTAGTAGTAGTAGTAGTAGTAGTAGTAGTAGTAGCAGCAGCATTCATTTCAGTCTTAAACTTCTTTTAAGATGATTCATAAATCTCCATCGCTGTTTAAAAAAGGTTATAATGTTCTGAGGAATCCAATGTTTTCATACATTGTATCAAAATGTGTTGCGTGTTCGATTAATATTAATACTACTATCCTGTTGATGTTGTCCAGGAGGAGGAGGACGTGGACGAGGACACTCTGACCACAGACACTCTGAGTCCAGAGACCAGTGACTCCTCCCACAGCTCCAACACACAGGTTTGAATCTTCTCAACCTTTATTTAAACAGCCGAGGACGACAAAGCACGTTAAGGTTAAAGAGGAGAACGTTCAGGTGCTCCTCCGATGGTCCGGTGTGTTCAAGAGCTTCAACTCGTGTTGTTTTATTGCTTTGAAATCTTCTCAATAATCCGGCTCACTTTACCGGAACAGGAACGAACGCTGATGACGATTAACTTCATTTACCTTCGTCCAACGTCTTTCTGTTAAATGTGACGCCAGCTCAGCAGGTCGTGTGACAAACTCTTTGCAGACTTTCTGAGTTAATGTGAATTTTCAGGAACACATTTTCCCGATTTCTTCTACGCCACATGAATGCAGCACGAAGCTTAGTTTATACTGGAGGTGGTGAAGATGAGATCATTACGATCCCTCTCATCCCGCTGGAGGTTACGGCTCTGCTCCCGTTACACTCGTCCTCTCTTTGTTAGTCTTCTGGAGTTTAAGAGAAGAACAAACGAAGCTCATGGAAGCAGCTCTCCTTCTTCTTCTTCGAGTTATAAAATCCTACATTTCCCAGAATCCCTTTCCACAACCCTGACCTGTGTGTGTGTGTGTGTGTGTGTGTGTGTGTGTGTGTGTGTGTGTGTGTGTGTGTGTGTGTGTGTGTGTGTGTGTGTGTGTGTGTGTGTGTGTGTGTGTGTGTGTGTGTGTGTGTGTGTGTGTGTGTGTGTGTGTGTGTGTGTGTGTGTGTGTGTGTGTGTGTGTGTGTGTGTGTGTGTGTGTGTGTGTGTGTGTGTGTGTGTGTGTGTGTGTGCAGGTGCAGGTTCTCCTGCAGGAGGTGCAGCAGCTCAGAGAGGAGCTGAGAAGCCGAGACCGAGCCATCGCACACCTCACCCTGCAGCTGGTGTGTCTCATCTTCATCGTCATCATCTTCATCATCAACGTCCAGCTGTTGTTGTTTACAAACATCTGTGTCTCCTTGTGAGCAGACTGTTCCCACGGCGACCACAAGGTGTCATTGCCAGGAGACGATGACGGGGAACAGGACGGACGGACAGACGCAGACGAGTGAGACGGAGAGAGAGAGTGCTGTGAGAACACACACACACACATACACACACAGAGACACACACACACACACACACATCTACACACACACACACACACACAGAGACACACACAGACAGAGACACACACACATCTACACACACACACACACACAGAGACACACAGACAGAGAGACACACACATCGACACACACACACATCTACACACACAGAGACACACACAGACAGAGACACACACACATCTACACACACAGACACACACACACATCTACACACACACACACACACATCTACACACACAGAGACACACACAGACAGAGACACACACACATCTACACACACACACACACACAGAGACACACAGACAGAGAGACACACACATCTACACACACAGACACACACACACATCTACACACACACACACACACATCTACACACACAGAGACACACACAGACAGAGACACACACACATCTACACACACAGACACACACACACATCTACACACACACACACACACATCTACACACACAGAGACACACACAGACAGAGAGACACACACACACACACACACACACATCTACACACAGAGACACGTACACACACACACAGACTATATTGATTATTATTTCATCTTTATCATCAAACATGATCACCAGAAGTCGATTTTTTCTTTTTTTATTCAACCTCCTTCTATATTTCTATATTTTATATTTATTCATCGTCTGTCTCTTCCTCGAAAGCACATCGATGTATAGATGAAGTTAGTTTGAGACGTCTCAGAGCATCTGGTTTACTCCTGTCACCTGAAAGGGTTTCTGGGTAATGTAGTTGTGTAGAGTTACTGTGAACTGTTGAGTGTTTTTATTCCCTTAAAGAAGACAAAAGTCAGAATCCAGAGTCTCCTGTCGTCTGTCCTGTAGATTTCTGTTGATGTTATGAGTCAGTGTCTCCTCTTCTCTGTCTCCTCTTCTCTGTCTCCTCTTCTCTGTCTCCTCATCTCTGTCTCCTCATCTCTGTCTCCTCATCTCTGTCTCCTCTTCTCTGTCTCCTCATCTCTGTCTCCTCTTCGCTGTCTCCTCATTGCTGTCTCCTCTTCTCTGTTTCTCTCTGTCTCCTCTTCTGTCTCTCTCTGTCTCCTCATCTCTGTCTCATTGTCTCCTTGTCTCCTCCTCTCTATCTCCTTGTCTGTGTCTCCTCCTCTCTATCTCCTTGTCTCCTCTCCTCAGACCCTCCCTCCTCTTCCTTTCCTCTCTCCTCCCTGGCAGTATCAGCGCTCCAGTCCTTACAGGTTGAGGTCGAAGCCCAGCATCCCCCCCCACCTCGCTAGAAAGAGTGAGTCGTACCCCCCCCCCCCCCCGTTCTTCATCCTCCTCCTCCTCATCGTTTATAATAATAACAATAATGTATCTTTAGTTGTTTGAAGTATGAATGAAGTTCCAGAGGAAGACGGAGTGAAGAACAAAGCACGAATATAACAACATGTGTTTGAGTTAAACGAGTTGAATCAGAACTATTCCTGCTCTGAAGATTACACGAATAATATTCATTTAATAACTTCAGCTTTGACATTTCAAGGACCCAGATCGTCCGTGAAGATCAGAGACGTTTCTAATAATAAATAGTCTATTCTGCTCCCTTCACTCCTCCTTCCTCTACGTGTGTCCTTAAGCTAGTCAGGAACATGTGTTCACTTCTCCTCGTCCGTGTGCATGCTTCCTACCTTGCTTCCTTTTTCTTACCTCCTCATCACGTTCACTCTGTCCGTCTCACGCTGAGGACAGAAGTCATGTTGTTTGTCGTCTCCTCTAACCTTCCTCTGTGTCTCCTTGTCTCCTCCTCTTCCTCTCTGCTCTCGTCCAGGAGTGGAAAACTTAGTGCTTTACTTCAGTGACACAGCGCGGTACGGTACCACCTTTTTATCTCCTCCTCCTCCCTCTGCCCTCCTCCTCCCTCCTCCTCCCTCTGCCCTCCTCTTCCTCCTCCCTCTGCCCTCCTCTTCCTCCTCCCTCTGCCCTCCTCTTCCTCCTCCCTCTGCCCTCCTCTTCCTCCTCCCTCTGCCCTCCTCCTCCTCCTCCCTCTGCCCTCCTCCTCCTCCTCCCTCTGCCCTCCTCCTCCTCCTCCCTCTGCCCTCCTCCTCCTCCTCCCTCTGCCCTCCTCCTCCCTCTGCCCTCCTCTTCCTCCTCCCTCTGCCCTCCTCTTCCTCCTCCCTCTGCCCTCCTCTTCCTCCTCCCTCTGCCCTCCTCTTCCTCCTCCCTCTGCCCTCCTCCTCCTCCTCCTCCCTCTGCCCTCCTCTTCCTCTTGCTGCTGCATCATCTATGAATGTTGGACTCAGAGACTCGGGCTGCAGTACCGCCGGCCGCCTCCAGGGGTCGCTGTTCCCCACAGAATAAGCCGTTTGTTCTCCAGAACGTGAACTCTGAGTCGCCTCCTGCTGGATGCTTTCTCGTCTACTGAGTCACGTTGAGACTCAAACCAGCAGTGAATGTTTCTGCATGTATAGAATGTCACCAGAGCGTTGACAGGACACACACACACACACACCCCCCACACACACACACACACACCCCACACACACACACACACACACCCCACACACACACACACACACCCCCCACACACACACGCACACCCCACACACACCCCACACACACACCCCCCACACACACACGCACACCCCACACACACCCCACACACACACCCCCCCCACACACACACACACACACACCCCACACACACGCACACCCCACACACACCCCACACACACCCCACACACACACACACACCCCACGCACACACACACACACACACACACACCCCCCACCCACACACACACACACACACCCCACACACACACCCCCCCCCCCACACCCACACACACGCACGCACGCGCGCGCACCCCCCCCCCACACACACACACACACACACACACATGCACACCCACACACACACACGCACACACGCACACACATGCACACCCACACACGCACACACGCACACACATGCACACCCACACACACACACGCACACACACACATGCACACACACACACACACACACATCAAAGTCTGAAAATGACCGGCCATTGTTCCTCTTCTTCTCTCTGAAGCTTGATGGCGGTTTGGTTCCGCTCTCAGTTCGTCGTCTCTCTGTATTATAATCCAGCGCTGCAGCTCAGCCATCAGGTTTGTGAGTCGGTGACTTTCTGCAGCTCAGAAACCATCAACATGAGAATCTGAGAGATCGTTTGTGTCAGAACTCATCTGCTTTGTGTTTAAACTATTGGGACATTTAGGAAAAGATGCTGGTTTGGATTCAAATAACTACAGAAGTGCTGTTACTGACGTACAGGAGTCACGTGACATCAGCGGTGAATTCTGGTTTCACACCAGGAACAGACGTCGGATCTGTCTTTGTTGTCCTCCCGGACCCTCGATGCGTGTCCTCAGTGCAGACTGGTCTCTGGGTCACGTTCCTCCTTCTTGTCTCTCTTGTTTCCAGTCACAGATATTTCACCCCTCCAGCCAGGACGACCAGGAACCAGTGACGCTCCAAGCTCCGCCTCCAGCCGCCCCCTGCTCCGCCCCCGCCCGACCCCAGATCCCCGCAGACCACATGACCGAGGGAGGAAAGGGACCAAGGAAAGAGGAAGAAGGAGAGAGGAAGGAGAGGAGGAGAGCCTCCAACAGATCCCTGCAGCCCCCCCAGCCCTCCAAACTCCACCTCTTCACGTCTCAGGTCAGCAGACCGGCGTCCGGCCCGCTGCCTCGTGACCCGGAGAGCAACCAGGTCAAACTCAAAATGGCGGCCTTCAGCTCCGGCCTGTCCCGCCTCCCCAAACCAAAGAGCCACTGAGCCGTCGGCCCGCCTTCCTAACGCGCAGCGACGACGACGTCCAATCAGCTGCAGGAATCGGTGACGATCGACTTCCTGTCTCCCTAAATTGTGATTCTGAGGTTGAAATACATCCACTTACGTTATTTATTGTTAATATGTTGAGCACTGTGGCTGAGAATAAAGGTTTACACGCTTTATTCTACAGGTCCCACAGTGATTTCCTACGAAGCTGTAACTTATTGATGGAGACGGCGTCTACGGAGGTGTGATGGAGGAACTAACAGTAGTGAATCGGCTCTTTCTGTTCTCTTAAACGCGTTGTTTATCGTTGAGCTCATTACTGTGATGAAGCTGCACATTTAATCCACTTCATAGGAACTCAGCTGCGTAGATTAGTTTCCTTCTTTCTGCAGAAACACGGAATATGATATTAAATCAAGAGCACAAATTATTCATGTTTTTATTTCATCCATGAAACCTCCGTAGGACTCCAGCGCCACTTTAAAATAATTACTGCAGGAATGAATACATTACCTTTTAGTTTGAAGAGATGTTCTCTCAACTATCTGTGAAATAAAATAACTCCAATTAGTACAAAATATAGCCGTTAAGTTTACACGAGATTACAGGACCAGTAAAATACAGCAAACCTTTTTAAACGATGCTCTTTGGTATTTATTTACCTCTCTGACTCACTTCCTGTCTTATTGACTTCCGGTCTTATTGACTTCCTGTCTGAATGACTTCCGGTCTTATTGACTTCCTGTCGGAATGACTTCCTGTCTTATTGACTTCCTGTCTGAATGACTTCCTGTCTGAATGACTTCCTGTCTGACCTTAAGTCGACCGTGTGAGACTCGTGGAACATCCCTCCTCCTCCACTCTTCCTCCTCCCTTCTCCTCCACTCTTCCTCCTCCCTTCTCCTCCACTCTTCCTCCTCCCTCCTCCTCCACTCTTCCTCCTCCCTCCTCCTCCACTCTTCCTCCTCCCTTCTCCTCCACTCTTCCTCCTCCCTCCTCCTCCACTCTTCCTCCTCCCTCCTCCTCCACTCTTCCTCCTCCCTCCTCCTCCACTCTTCCTCCTCCCTTCTCCTCCACTCTTCCTCCTCCCTCCTCCTCCACTCTTCCTCCTCCCTCCTCCTCCACTCTTCCTCCTCCCTTCTCCTCCACTCTTCCTCCTCCCTCCTCCTCCACTCTTCCTCCTCCCTCCTCCTCCACTCTTCCTCCTCCCTTCTCCTCCACTCTTCCTCCTCCCTTCTCCTCCACTCTTCCTCCTTCCCTCCTCCTCCACTCTTCCTCCTCCCTCCTCCTCCACTCTTCCTCCTTCCCTTCTCCTCCACTCTTCCTCCTTCCCTCCTCCTCCACTCTTCCTCCTTCCCTCCTCCACTATTCCTCCTTCCCTCCTCCTCCACTCTTCCTCCTTCCCTTCTCCTCCACCCTTCCTCCTTCCCTCCTCCTCCACTCTTCCTCCTTCCCTCCTCCTCCACTCTTCCTCCTTCTCTCCTCCTCCACTCTTCCTCCTTCCCTTCTCCTCCACTCTTCCTCCTTCCCTCCTCCTCCACTCTTCCTCCTCCCTCCTCCTCCACTCTTCCTCCTCCCTTCTCCTCCACTCTTCCTCCTCCCTCCTCCTCCACTCTTCCTCCTCCCTCCTCCTCCACTCTTCCTCCTCCCTCCTCCTCCACTCTTCCTCCTCCCTTCTCCTCCACTCTTCCTCCTTCCCTCCTCCTCCACTCTTCCTCCTCCCTCCTCCTCCACTCTTCCTCCTTCCCTTCTCCTCCACTCTTCCTCCTTCCCTCCTCCTCCACTCTTCCTCCTTCCCTCCTCCACTCTTCCTCCTTCCCTCCTCCTCCACTCTTCCTCCTTCCCTTCTCCTCCACCCTTCCTCCTTCTCTCCTCCTCCACTCTTCCTCCTTCCCTTCTCCTCCACTCTTCCTCCTTCCCTTCTCCTCCACTCTTCCTCCTTCCCTCCTCCTCCACTCTTCCTCCTTCCCTTCTCCTCCACCCTTCCTCCTTCCCTCCTCCTCCACTCTTCCTCCTTCCCTCCTCCTCCACTCTTCCTCCTTCCCTTCTCCTCCACTCTTCCTCCTTCCCTTCTCCTCCACTCTTCCTCCTTCCCTCCTCCTCCACTCTTCCTCCTTCCCTTCTCCTCCACCCTTCCTCCTTCTCTCCTCCTCCACTCTTCCTCCTTCCCTCCTCCTCCACTCTTCCTCCTTCCCTTCTCCTCCACTCTTCCTCCTTCCCTCCTCCTCCACTCTTCCTCCTTCCCTTCTCCTCCACCCTTCCTCCTTCCCTCCTCCTCCACTCTTCCTCCTTCTCTCCTCCTCCACTCTTCCTCCTTCCCTCCTCCTCCACTCTTCCTCCTCCCCTTCTCCACCCAGGACACCAGGACTTTCCTCTCAAACATCTGTACGGTCAGAGACGTTCTTGAATCGTCTCGTTGTCGCCCTCTTGTGTTCGTTTTGTGCCTGACATCGGGTTTGGTTTCTAGTTTACGTCTCTGATTCCTTTTTTGGATCCGTGACGGATCCGTTCTCTGCTCTTTGCTCCTGCATGAGTCGATCAATGTGTCCGTCCGCTTCCTGATGAAACGCTTCTGAAGCCTTTTGAATCACTGTTTGTTATCAGAGATGCTGAACGCTCACACAAGAGGTCAAAGGTCTTAGTATGTTCACACCAATGTAAGTCCACTTACTGAAGAACCAGTGGACTAAAGTGACAGGAGGGCCAGATGTCTGCTGCAGTACCACGTTAGTCCACAGGGGCCGCCAGACGCAACATGGTGAAAGTAGCTCGTAGAACCTTTAAGTATTTCTATTTAAGAGTCTCATTTGTCTGATATACTCACAATCTTAACTCCACCTCGGCCAACCACCACATAGAGTGAACTTAATATATTATTATGATTGATGCATTTACATGCTGTCATATTAATAAAACATGATCCAGCAGCACTAGGTAACGAGTTACCCGTGTTACTTTGAGTACATTCTGTTGCTGAAATGCAGAATGTTTTACTTATTTTAAAGATCTTCATCCTCACCGCCGGTCTGAGCGATGCGTTCAGGAACACGTCGTTCAAACGTGTCAGTTTGAAGCAGACGGAGACCTTTAACAAACACAGTATTTCAGAATCGACCCTCAGAGGAAGAGTTTAACTCTCCTCCTCTCATTCATATCAGACTCTGACACAATATGCAATAAATAATATGCAACATCACACTGTAGGCTTCACCTAAACCGACCTGCCCGCGTGCCCTCGAGCAAGATAGAAAGTACATGCAACAGAGAAACACGTTGAGGTTCACACGCAGCTGAAGATGGTTCTCGGTTCTTCAGACAATTCTAGAAATGATTCCTGTTTTTGGTCTTTTTTCCATCAGAAATCACAAAACAAACGTGAATATTGTTGATTAAATGTGAACAATTTTCACGAGGAGTTGATCCTTTAGGTCACTTTAGTCTCTCGTTTGAATCCAAACTGAAACTGAAACTCGTGTTTTAGGCTTTTTAAATGTTGATCCAACCAAAAACAAATGTTCAATTTTAACCTGAGCTTTTATTTAAACTATTTATAAACTTAAAAGATTTATTGATGAATTAATTTGCATTCATTTCTGGCTGCTAAACGGATGATTGACAGGTGAGAGTATTTATTCCTTTATTCTTCATGGTGTCCATATCAAATCACTCGTTTAAATTCATTAAAGAAAAGTCAACATATCGTGGTCACTATTCTCTAAACTCATTCAGATTTAGTTTATTTCATTCTTTGTTGAAAAAAGATGTTTATTAGCCAGTAAATGAAATGTATTTCTTAAATGATCAGTCAGCTGATAACAGCCTCTGTTTGGACTCATTATATTATTATTGTTATTATTGTTTCCATCACATTCTAATAAAGAAGGTAACTGATGGATTCAATGGGCTGAAAAACAGAACATGTTGAAGTTTATTCACAAACGTTTTCAGCTGTAAAAGATTTAATTTCCCCACAAGGATCTTCTTCTTCTTCTTCCTACAGGATATCCACTCTGCTGTGTCCTGTATACTGTGTTTTGGGGGGGGGGATGCTTTTATTTTGAAAAACTTGAAGGACAGGTATTTTATGCTGACAAACTTCCTGCCGTTTGCTGAATTTAATTTGTGCAATAACTCTGGAGAACTCAGTGTTTTAAGTCTTATTTATGTGCTAAACTGTACAACGTCTGACTTACTCTTATTATTATTGTTGTTAACTCTGACGTGAGCTTGTAAAGCATCTCGGTCTGAAAATGCACTTTAAACAATCGTAAGGAGACGATGTGAATCCTCGTTCAGCTCTTACGACTAAAACTTTGAGTTTGTTTCGACTTAAGTTTTATTTTATGTTTTTTGTTCATGAAATCTGACATTAAAAAATAAAACTAATTGTACTTCTATGAGGTTTTAGCTCAGGTGAACTTCCTGAAATGAAGTTTTAGTTTAAATCAAGCCAACAACATCAAGATGTTTCCATCGATCAAAAGAACAAAGAAAACTACAAACATGGCGTTCCGGTATAATGTAAACACAGCTGACCGTTTTGTTTTATTGGTTCATGTTTAATAATGTCGACTCATTTCTCTGTAACACCTGTGAACTGATTTAAGATTCTCATATCTGTTAAATATATTTCATGATCACCTGCCTCAGAAACGTGACATCACTTCCTGTTGTGACATCACGGGTGCAGGAAGTGCAGTGACCGGAGCCGTGACGACTCGCGTGTAGCCCCGTTGTGATTGGCCGATACGGCTCCCTGCTGCTCACTGGCTCGTATTTATTCTCCTCTTCTGTGATTGGCTGAGATCCTCTCTGCTGCTGCTGAACGCTGAAATAAAAATAATATACAGACAAAATATAAAAGGTGAATTTGTGGAGTCTGATTCTGTGATGAAGGTCTGAAATCTGCTCGAAATCAAAGTTATTTAAAAAATGATAATTTTACAAGAAGAAAATATACAGAAGGAATAAAAACATGACGAGTAATAATAATCAAATAGTTTGTTCTGACAGTGTGACGTGTCGGTAAAGACTTGGCTCGGTGGTATCCCTGATCTGGAGCTGCACACGGGTCTCTTGGCTGCCCCCTGGTGCAAACAGTCACTCCAACTAGTTGTCTTCTCTCCATTTTCAAAATCTCTGATGAAAGACATGTACTGAAGTACTGAAGAGGGTCTCCATCAAACACAGGAAGGACAGCAGCGATGTCATCCTGATGGGTTGAGCTGGTCTTTAATAGCATCTCATCAGTTTGTGTTTTTGACCTTTGCTGAGGCCGAACAACTTGTTGCGTAATGGGATCAGACAGAACTAACGGGAACAAAGGTGTCGGCATGGGGATTTAATGGTCTTGCTTCATTGGACTTGTTCCTTTCAAAACAAGAGTTCATTCCGTCCGAACATTTTGAGCCACACTGGGATGAATTGATTTCCAAGACATGAAGCTTTGCATTCGTAGCTGCCAATTCGGTTTCAAGTTCCAACGTTTCCTTTTCTCTCGCCAACGTTTCCTTTTCTCTCTCCGTTTCCTTTTCTCTCTCTGTTTCCTTTTCTCTCTCAGTTTCCTTTTCTCTCTCCTACGTTTCCTTTTCTCTCTCCTACGTTTCCTTTTCTCTCTCTGTTTCCTTTTCTCTCTCCGTTTCCTTTTCTCTCTCTGTTTCCTTTTCTCTCTCAGTTTCCTTTTCTCTCTCCTACGTTTCCTTTTCTCTCTCCTACGTTTCCTTTTCTCTCTCTGTTTCCTTTTCTCTCTCCGTTTCCTTTTCTCTCCTACGTTTCCTTTTCTCTCTCCGTTTCCTTTTCTCTCCTACGTTTCCTTTTCTCTCTCCGTTTCCTTTTCTCTCTCTGTTTCCTTTTCTCTCTCGGTTTCCTTTTCTCTCTCCTACGTTTCCTTTTCTCTCTCCTATGTTTCCTTTTCTCTCTCCTATGTTTCCTTTTCTCTCTCTGTTTCCTTTTCTCTCTCCGTTTCCTTTTCTCTCTCCGTTTCCTTTTCTCTCTCTGTTTCCTTTTCTCTCTCCGTTTCCTTTTCTCTCTCTGTTTCCTTTTCTCTCTCTGTTTCCTTTTCTCTCTCCTACGTTTCCTTTTCTCTCTGTTTACTTTTCTCTCTCCGTTTCCTTTTCTCTCTCCGTTTCCTTTTCTCTCGCCAACGTTTCCTTTTCTCTCTCCGTTTCCTTTTCTCTCTCTGTTTCCTTTTCTCTCTCCAACATTTCCTTTTCTCTCGCCAACGTTTCCTTTTCTCTCTCCTATGTTTCCTTTTCTCTCTACGTTTCCTTTTCTCTCTCTGTTTCCTTTTCTCTCTCCGTTTCCTTTTCTCTCTCTGTTTCCTTTTCTCTCTCTGTTTCCTTTTCTCTCTCCGTTTCCTTTTCTCTCTCTGTTTCCTTTTCTCTCTCTGTTTCCTTTTCTCTCTCCTACGTTTCCTTTTCTCTGTTTACTTTTCTCTCTCCGTTTCCTTTTCTCTCTGTTTCCTTTTCTCTCTCCTACGTTTCCTTTTCTCTCGCCAACGTTTCCTTTTCTCTCTCCTACGTTTCCTTTTCTCTCTCCAACGTTTCCTTTTCTCTCGCCAACGTTTCCTTTTCTCTCTCAGTTTCCTTTTCTCTCTACGTTTCCTTTTCTCTCTCCTACGTTTCCTTTTCTCTCTCAGTTTCCTTTTCTCTCTACGTTTCCTTTTCTCTCTCCTACGTTTCCTTTTCTCTCTCAGTTTCCTTTTCTCTCTACGTTTCCTTTTCTCTCTCCAACGTTTCCTTTTCTCTCTGTTTCCTTTTCTCTCTACGTTTCCTTTTCTCTCTCCTACGTTTCCTTTTCTCTCTCCTAAGTTTCCTTTTCTCTCTGTTTCCTTTTCTCTCTCCTCCGTTTCCTTTTCTTCCTCCTACGTTTCCTTTTCACAAGCCAAATTATGACTTGTGAACAAGTCATTTAACATGTGAGCCTTGTTTGCTGCAGAGCGTGCATTAATCAGACATTTTAATGGGGGAAGACACTGTGTCGTCATCAGCACAGGAAGCTTTAGGCAAGGCAAGTTTATTAGTACAGCACATTTCAACAACAAGGTAATTCAAAGTGCTTCACATAAAACCATTAAAAGCATCAAAACATAAGGCAAAAGAAAAGGAGATTTAAAAACAATTAAAAAACAGTGTAAGAAATAAAATTCAGTAGTAAAAAGTAAAGGAGATTTAAAACATACATTGAAACAATAATTGATGTCTCCCTGAGACATTGCGCTGCACGCAATCAACCATACACTGCCGCAATTCTGCAATTACTCGCACACAAACCACGTCTGGAAAAGATCTCTGCCGATCTGCGTTTCATAGTGTACGCCTTGCACGAACTCGGTCCCGGAGGAAATGGCGACATATTGTGCAGTCCTTTTAAAACCATTAAAAGCATCAAAACATAAGGCAAAATAAAAGGAGATTTAACAGCAATTAAGAACAGTGTAAGAAATAAAATACAGTAGTAAAATGCAGAAATGCAGGAAATTGATTAATATATTAATTGAACGTGGTTCAATTAAAGGCAGCAGCAAACAGAAAAGTCTTCAATCTTGATTTAAATGAGCTGAGGGTCTCAGCAGACCTGCAGCTTTCTGGGACTTTGTTCCAGATATGTGGAGCAGAAAAACTGAACGCTGCTTCTCCATGTTTAGTTCTGACTCTGGGAACAGGAAGTAGACCGGTCCCAGACGACCTGAGGGGTCGGGATGGTTCATAAGGTAGCAGCAGATCAGAGATGTATTCAGAGACAGGTGTCCCACACACTGATGAAGTTGTTCACGATTGAACAATAGCAGCACCTTTACAGACAGGCGTGTAATCACTGTGAGCCCAGATGGTGTTTTAGGGCGTCGGCCTCACAAATGATGGACCGTTGACATCCACCAAAACAACAGCCGGCCCCATTACAACGATGGTTCTTTATTATTATTATTATTATTATTTAAAGTTTAGTTCCTTCCTTCCTAAAGGGTGAGGTGTTTTCAGCTGACACGTATAAACGCATATCAGCTGAGCGTTACTGTCTCCTCCCCACCTCCTCCCTCCGAGACCCATAGTTCCTCTCCTGTCTTCTCCCTCCCTCCTCCCTCCTCCCTCCTCCCTCCCTCCCTCCGAGACCCATAGTTCCTCTCCTGTCTTCTCCCTCCCTCCTCCCTCCTCCCTCCCTCCCTCCGAGACCCATAGTTCCTCTCCTGTCTTCTCCCTCCCTCTCTCTCCTCCCTCCCCAGGAGACCCATAGTTCCTCTCTGGTTCTCTCTAATTGACAGCAGACCATTAAAAGACCATTTAAAGGAGCATCTCACTCCTCACGCACGACATTAAACAGAAAGATTTCTTCTTCAAACCTTCAAGTCAGACAAACTTATGAACTCCTGTTTGTGTTTATTAGGTTTGTACCTTCATCATGCTGTAGAGTTCTGAATGGACCCAGAGGACCAGATCTTTACTCTCTATGAGGGAGGGAATTGTTTAAATATTAAATATCCAATGATTTATTCTTATCATATTTATCTTTCTATAAGAGCAACAGGCTGTGACTTGTTCTCCAGAGGAGGGCTCCATTAAAATGCAATACTAAATGTGCACCTGGGCGGTCTTTAGGTCGTTAATGCACCTGGGCGGTCTTTGGGTCGTTAATGCACCTGGGCGGTCGTTAATGCACCTGGACGGTCTTTAGGTCGTTAATGCACCTGGGCGGTCTTTAGGTCGTTAATGCACCTGGGCGGTCTTTGGGTCGTTAATGCACCTGGGCGGTCTTTAGGTCGTTAATGCACCTGGGCGGTCTTTAGGTCGTTAATGCACCTGGGCGGTCTTTGGGTCGTTAATGCACCTGGGCGGTCGTTAATGCACCTGGACGGTCTTTAGGTCGTTAATGCACCTGGGCGGTCTTTAGGTCGTTAATGCACCTGGGCGGTCTTTGGGTCGTTAATGCACCTGGGCGGTCTTTAGGTCGTTAATGCACCTGGGCGGTCTTTAGGTCGTTAATGCACCTGGGCGGTCTTTGGGTCGTTAATGCACCTGGGCGGTCGTTAATGCACCTGGGCGGTCTTTAGGTCGTTAATGCACCTGGGCGGTCTTTGGGTCGTTAATGCACCTGGGCGGTCGTTAATGCACCTGGGCGGTCTTTAGGTCGTTAATGCACCTGGGCGGTCTTTAGGTCGTTAATGCACCTGGGCGGTCGTTAATGCACCTGGGCGGTCTTTAGGTCGTTAATGCACCTGGGCGGCCGTTAATGCACCTGGGCGGTCGTTAATGCACCTGGGCGGTCTTTAGGTCGTTAATGCACCTGGGCGGCCGTTAATGCACCTGGGCGGTCGTTAATGCACCTGGGCGGCCGTTAATGCACCTGGGCGGCCGTTAATGCACCTGGGCGGCCGTTAATGCACCTGGGCGGTCTTTAGGTCGTTAATGCACCTGGGCGGCCGTTAATGCACCTGGGCGGTCTTTAGGTCATTAATGCACCTGGGCGGCCGTTAATGCACCTGGGCGGTCTTTAGGTCATTAATGCACCTGGGCGGCCGTTAATGCACCTGGGCGGTCTTTAGGTCATTAATGCACCTGGGCGGCCGTTAATGCACCTGGGCGGTCTTTAGGTCGTTAATGCACCTGGGCGGCCGTTAATGCACCTGGGCGGTCGTTAATGCACCTGGGCGGTCGTTAATGCACCTGGGCGGTCTTTAGGTCATTAATGCACCTGGGCGGTCTTTAGGTCGTTAATGCACCTGGGCGGCCGTTAATGCACCTGGGCGGCCGTTAATGCACCTGGGCGGCCGTTAATGCACCTGGGCGGTCTTTAGGTCATTAATGCACCTGGGCGGCCGTTAATGCACCTGGGCGGTCTTTAGGTCGTTAATGCACCTGGGCGGCCGTTAATGCACCTGGGCGGTCGTTAATGCACCTGGGCGGTCGTTAATGCACCTGGGCGGTCTTTAGGTCATTAATGCACCTGGGCGGCTGTTAATGCACCTGGGCGGTCTTTAGGTCGTTAATGCACCTGGGCGGCCGTTAATGCACCTGGGCGGTCTTTAGGTCATTAATGCACCTGGGCGGCCGTTAATGCACCTGGGCGGCCGTTAATGCACCTGGGCGGTCTTTAGGTCGTTAATGCACCTGGGCGGCCGTTAATGCACCTGGGCGGCCGTTAATGCACCTGGGCGGTCTTTAGGTCGTTAATGCACCTGGGCGGCCGTTAATGCACCTAGGCGGCCGTTAATGCACCTGGGCGGTCGTTAATGCACCTAGGCGGCCGTTAATGCACCTAGGCGGCCGTTAATGCACCTGGGCGGCCGTTAATGCACCTGGGCGGTCGTTAATGCACCTGGGCGGTCGTTAATGCACCTGGGCGGTCGTTAATGCACCTGGGCGGTCGTTAATGCACCTGGGCGGTCTTTAGGTCGTTAATGCACCTGGGCGGCCGTTAATGCACCTGGGCGGCCGTTAATGCACCTGGGCGGTCTTTAGGTCGTTAATGCACCTGGGCGGCCGTTAATGCACCTAGGCGGCCGTTAATGCACCTGGGCGGTCGTTAATGCACCTAGGCGGCCGTTAATGCACCTAGGCGGCCGTTAATGCACCTGGGCGGCCGTTAATGCACCTGGGCGGTCGTTAATGCACCTGGGCGGTCGTTAATGCACCTGGGCGGTCGTTAATGCACCTGGGCGGTCTTACCTCAGACAGGTAAACATCTACTGGGTCTGTGAGGACTAGATGAAGTGGTTCTGGCTCTCTGACTGTAACGAGGACCCTCAGGAGGACCTGATCGTGTCTCAAAGGACGGAGACTAACAGAGGAAGCTCCCGAAGAAATGAGAAAGAAACTCATCTAAATTCAGAACACAGCCAATCGCACACGAGGAGGAGAGCTCATGCTATTCATGTCATTAAGGAGGAGGAGGAGGAGGAGGAGGAGGAGGAGCTGTGTTTTTCTTCTCCTCACAGTGATCTGAACATGAAAAGCTGTGAAGGTCTGTGTGGAATAAAGCAGGTTTAGCTGCAGTCCTGGTGTTGTTGTTGTTGAGGCTCTACGACCCTGAGGAACCGAGGAGCCGAGCTGGAATACTAACGGTGCTTCACTCTGTCTGCAGGGAACGTAACCTGCGAGCTGCAGACGCGTTCAGACCTCTTCAACCTGAAACCGCTCCTTTAAACCTCAAACCTCACCAGTAGAGAATGGATTTCAGAGACTTAAATAAAAAGATGTTATTGTAGAATTCTGGTTTCACGTTTTCAGTATATTACAAATTATTATTTTCATCACTGATTTAATCTGCAGATTTTTTATGTTTTTTTATAAAATAAGACATTTTAATATTTGAATGCCCGAGGCAGCGTTGTTACACTCCTTCACTTTCTTACCAAGAGTTTGATGAGAATATTGACACCACTCTAAATATGGAGCTGGAGGCAGCCGGCGATTAGCTTAGCTTAGCATTAAGACTGGAATCAGGTCAAACAGCTCCTCTAAAATCCACAAATTCATCCAGAGAGGAACATGAATGTGTGAACCAAAGTTCATGGCAATCCATCCAGTGTTGAGCTATTTCACCCCAAACGACAAATGTTCAACCGACTGGTTCCGCCAGAGGACAAGTCAGAGGATGACGTAATTCATTCGGGTTCATCCTCTGGGGATCATGCATATCCAAACCAAATGACATGACAACCCATCCAGCACATGTTGAGATATTTCAATATATTTACCATCCCTCAATCCTTGATGCTTGCATGGTTGAAAACAAGAACACTGAAGTGATTATTGATAACAGACCGATTACGCTTCTAGTGACACATTATTGAATGTTTAATTGATAAAAGACGTGACGATAACGAGCTCCAGAGCCGTGTTGTTGCACCAAACAGCCCAGACTGACTGAACGTCCATCCTCAGTTTCCACTGCAGAGGAACATTAAATGTTTTCTCTCGTCTTTACGTCAAACCTCTTTCTGTCCTTTTGTTTCTCCTCTTTTCATCCACTCGTTCTCCTTTTCTATCGCCTCCTTCCATTCAAACCTCCCCGTCAATAGAGCCGAGATCGATTCACCGGAGAACAATGTGACAAAAGCAGCGAGCAGCTTCTCTCCGTCGACAGCGCTGTGATTTTAGCTCTTTGCAAAAAACACAACACATGCATTCAATGCTTTCACAAATCGGCCTCATTTCAGCTTCTCGAGAGCCGAGCTTGTCCTCCGTATTCCTCCGAGTGTTAAGAAATCGAACCGCCGGGTCGGGATGAGATGAGACCTGAGGGGAGTTTAAAGGACGACTTTTAAAAGATGTGATGTCGACAAGAAGACGATCAGATCCTCCTGGATGGAGGTGGACACTGTGAGAGGAGACATCAAATGTTAATATGTGAAGGAAATCAAGACAACTTCTGATGAAACTGGGAGACAACCTCCGGTTCTTTAAGTTCTCCAAAGCTTCACGTGTTAAAGCTGCATTCTCTCTAGTGTCCACCAGGGGGCGACTCCTCTGGTTGTATAGAAGTCTATAGAAAATGACTCTACTTCTCTCTTGATTTATTACCTCAGTAAACATTGTAAACATGAGTTTATGTCTCAATCTCTAGTTTCAAGTCTTCTTCAATACAGCATGATGTTCATTTAGTACATTATGGTCCATTTAGAGTCACACAGACCATAAAGCAGGGGATGCTTTAGGGCGGGGCTACACGCTGATTGACAGGTCTCTACCAGAGACGTATACGTCTCTACGTCACTCCTCCTCAGTCCAGATATGGTCACTTCCTGTTCACTGGCTGTTTTTTTTATTCACCTCAAAGGGAAACTAAGAGAGAATAAACACTGAACTACCTGTTAGTCCTGAGAATCACACATGAGGTGTGTGTGTGTGTGTGTGTGTGTGTACACACCTGAAACACAGTGGAAATATGGACTCTTTTTCTGGTCTCAGGTTCATTTAGCTTCAAAAACAGGAGCTTTGAAAACAAGTCATGTGACTCCGCAGCAGCTTGTTTATTGGTCAGAGGTTTGGTGACACGTCGTCCTGACCTTTCAGGTCACAGTTGTTGTTGTAATAGAGGAGAAGACTAAAGCTGCTCTCTCTACCCACAATGCCTTGTGTTTACAGGTTATGTTCTCACATCAAATTCTCGTTAGAGTCGAACACAATTATTGTATTTGTCAATTCATCTGTCGACTAATTTATAGATTATTCTTTTTCGACCTATTATTCTCATATTTAAAAAAACAGAGCACTGTTTTCACCTCCATGTGCTGATGAACTCAGTGCTGCACGATGTTGGAAACACATTTATGTCGCAATATTTGTTCAGCAATATATTTATTTACATACTAAAAAAATGCAGGAATATGAATTTTTTATCTACATTTTAAAGTCATATTCATCAATCTGGTGACAAAAGATCACAGCCACACATAATTAGACAGTTAACTGTATAGTACTATAAATAATACACGTAAAACAATGACGCTGATGAATGAAGCACTAAAATCACAATAAATTAGGTTATTTGCAAAAAATATATATATTTAAAATGGCAAAGACACCAGGAGTCCCACGGTGGAGTCATCACCACCACAGAGATAGACCGAGCCCGCGATGATAGACTGAGCCCGCGATGATAGACTGAGCCCGCGATGATGGACTGAGCCCACGATGATAGACTGAGCCCACGATGATAGACTGAGCCCGCGATGATAGACTGAGCCCGCGATGATAGACTGAGCCCACGATGATAGACTGAGCCCGTGATGATAGACTGAGCCCGCGATGATAAACTGAGCCCACGATGATGGACTGAGCCCACGATGATAAACTGAGCCCACGATGATAGACTGAGCCCGCGATGATAGACTGAGCCCACGATGATGGACTGAGCCCGCGATGATAAACTGAGCCCACGATGATAAACTGAGCCCGCGATGATAGACTGAGCCCACGATGATAGACTGAGCCCGCGATGATAGACTGAGCCCGCAATGATGGACTGAGCCCACGATGATAGACTGAGCCCACGATGATGGACTGAGCCCACGATGATAAACTGAGCCCACGATGATAAACTGAGCCCGCGATGATAGACTGAGCCCACGATGATAGACTGAGCCCGCGATGATAGACTGAGCCCGCAATGATGGACTGAGCCCACGATGATAGACTGAGCCCACGATGATGGACTGAGCCCACGATGATGGACTGAGCCCACGATGATAAACTGAGCCCACGATGATAGACTGAGCCCACGATGATAGACTGAGCCCGCGATGATGGACTGAGCCCACGATGATAGACTGAGCCCACGATGATAAACTGAGCCCACGATGATAAACTGAGCCCACGATGATGGACTGAGCCCACGATGATAGACTGAGCCCGCGATGATGGACTGAGCCCACGATGATAGACTGAGCCCACGATGATAGACTGAGCCCACGATGATAAACTGAGCCCACGATGATAAACTGAGCCCGCGATGATAGACTGAGCCCACGATGATAGACTGAGCCCACGATGATAGACTGAGCCCACGATGATAAACTGAGCCCACGATGATGGACTGAGCCCACGATGATAGACTGAGCCCGCGATGATAAACTGAGCCCGCGATGATAAACTGAGCCCACGATGATAGACTGAGCCCGCGATGATAAACTGAGCCCACGATGATGGACTGAGCCCACGATGATAAACTGAGCCCGCGATGATGGACTGAGCCCACGATGATGGACTGAGCCCACGATGATAGACTGAGCCCGCGATGATAAACTGAGCCCGCGATGATAGACTGAGCCCACGATGATAGACTGAGCCCACGATGATAAACTGAGCCCGCGATGATGGACTGAGCCCACGATGATGGACTGAGCCCACGATGATAGACTGAGCCCGCGATGATAAACTGAGCCCGCGATGATAGACTGAGCCCACGATGATAGACTGAGCCCACGATGATAGACTGAGCCCACGATGATAAACTGAGCCCACGATGATGGACTGAGCCCACGATGATAGACTGAGCCCGCGATGATAAACTGAGCCCGCGATGATAAACTGAGCCCACGATGATAGACTGAGCCCGCGATGATAGACTGAGCCCGCGATGATAGACTGAGCCCGCGATGATAGACTGAGCCCGCGATGATAGACTGAGCCCGCGATGATAGACTGAGCCCACGATGATAGACTGAGCCCACGATGATAAACTGAGCCCGCGATGATAGACTGAGCCCACGATGATAGACTGAGCCCGCGATGATAGACTGAGCCCGCAATGATGGACTGAGCCCACGATGATAGACTGAGCCCACGATGATGGACTGAGCCCACGATGATAAACTGAGCCCACGATGATAAACTGAGCCCGCGATGATAGACTGAGCCCACGATGATAGACTGAGCCCGCGATGATAGACTGAGCCCGCAATGATGGACTGAGCCCACGATGATAGACTGAGCCCACGATGATGGACTGAGCCCACGATGATGGACTGAGCCCACGATGATAAACTGAGCCCACGATGATAGACTGAGCCCACGATGATAGACTGAGCCCGCGATGATGGACTGAGCCCACGATGATAGACTGAGCCCACGATGATAAACTGAGCCCACGATGATAAACTGAGCCCACGATGATGGACTGAGCCCACGATGATAGACTGAGCCCGCGATGATGGACTGAGCCCACGATGATAGACTGAGCCCACGATGATAGACTGAGCCCACGATGATAAACTGAGCCCACGATGATAAACTGAGCCCGCGATGATAGACTGAGCCCACGATGATAGACTGAGCCCACGATGATAGACTGAGCCCACGATGATAAACTGAGCCCACGATGATGGACTGAGCCCACGATGATAGACTGAGCCCGCGATGATAAACTGAGCCCGCGATGATAAACTGAGCCCACGATGATAGACTGAGCCCGCGATGATAGACTGAGCCCGCGATGATAGACTGAGCCCGCGATGATAGACTGAGCCCGCGATGATAGACTGAGCCCACGATGATGGACTGAGCCCACGATGATAAACTGAGCCCGCGATGATAGACTGAGCCCGCGATGATAGACTGAGCCCGCGATGATAAACTGAGCCCGCGATGATAGACTGAGCCCACGATGATAAACTGAGCCCGCGATGATGGACTGAGCCCACGATGATGGACTGAGCCCACGATGATAGACTGAGCCCGCGATGATAAACTGAGCCCGCGATGATAGACTGAGCCCACGATGATAGACTGAGCCCGCGATGATAGACTGAGCCCACGATGATGGACTGAGCCCACGATGATAAACTGAGCCCGCGATGATGGACTGAGCCCGCGATGATAGACTGAGCCCACGATGATGGACTGAGCCCACGATGATAAACTGAGCCCGCGATGATGGACTGAGCCCGCGATGATAGACTGAGCCCGCGATGATAGACTGAGCCCGCGATGATAGACTGAGCCCACGATGATAGACTGAGCCAGCGATGATAGACTGAGCCCACGATGATAGACTGAGCCCGCGATGATGGACTGAGCCCACGATGATAGACTGAGCCCACGATGATGGACTGAGCCCACGATGATAGACTGAGCCCACGATGATGGACTGAGCCCGCGATGATAGACTGAGCCCACGATGATAGACTGAGCCCGCGATGATAGACTGAGCCCACGATGATAGACTGAGCCCACGATGATAGACTGAGCCCACGATGATAGACTGACCCTGTGATGGTTTAGCAGGAAGCCTCAGTAAACCAGCTCCATCACATGTGAGGAGGGTCATTGAGCTCATCAGTCACTCGTCTCCTCCAGCACTGCCAAGCAAACCGTCTAATCACTGCAGACACCCCCCCCCCCCCCCCCCCCCCACCCCCCCCGCGCTGAAGCCTGCTAGCCAGCCTGCTAATTAGCAAGTATACCACAACAAGCCGGCCTGCAGGAGGAGAGCTGATCAGTCAGCCAGTTAATGTACAACAGTGTTGTCTCCTCCTCACCAGAGGCTGAATTATGGGCTGGTGGAGGTTAACAAGAAACAACGGAGCACACGCCTCCTCCTCCTCCTCCTCACTTCATTACCTGCCCAGTCTTCCTTTCTCTCCTCCAGCTTCTAATTTATGAGAGGAGGAGAGGGGAGAGAGGAGAGGAAGAGAGGGGAGGGAGGAGAGGAAGAGAGGGGGAGGAGAGGGGAGGGAGGAGAGGAAGAGAGGAGGGGGAGGAGAGGGGAGAGAGGAGGGGGAGAGAGGGGGGGGAGGAGGGGGAGAGAGGAGGGGGAGGAGAGGGGAGGGAGGAGAGGAAGAGAGGGGGAGGAGAGGGGAGGGAGGAGGGGGAGAGAGGGGGGGAGGAGAGGCTGAAACATGTTATTCTGCACTGAAGTCATGTTCTAGTTCTCTCGCCTTCTACTCATGATGGTTCTGTTTCCATAGAGATACAAGACTTCTGTATTTATTCTTCAAACGCTGCGAGAGACTCGTGAAGAAAGTCAAGCAGCAACAGATGGATGGAAGTCGTTCTCCTTTAACGACCTCTCCTCCTCTCCTCCTGTTTCCCTTCAATCAGCAGCAGCATCATTAAGGCTTCTGCAGAGCAAACGAAGCTCATCCGGTGTTCATCCTCTGAGCTTTATGTGTTCCGTCCGGTCCGGTTTGTGCTGCTCCCTCATTACTGGACTCCATCAAACACACAGCGGGCCCACGATGAATCACCACGCAGTTAATGTTAAAGTCCCACTCTGAGTCCGGGACGTGGTCCGGTGATGACGTCACTGAAGATCCGATTGTTTCACCGGCAACGTTCAGAGCAGCGATGCGTTCACGTGTTTGTGTTGTTAATGAAGTTCAGGAGAGAGACCTGAGGAGTCAGAGGACCACGTTAGTTTCAATATGTGAAAGAAGACGTTACAGTCGGCATTTTGATATTGAATTAAATTGGAGGTCTGAGAAATATCCAATTATTAATGTTTTCTTCTGGCGATGGTAAATGTGCTTTAGTGACTCTTTGTCTTCCATTAGCTTGAAGCTTCGCTCCACTAGCTTCCTGAAAACAATCAACTCAATGTTAAAGTTTTATATTCTAATATACACGCTGTTCCATCCCCACGTGGAACGAGAAGTCAATGATGATTTATTTGTCACGTGACCTCCGTACTTCAGAGCTTGAGGCGCCACATGTTATGAATATTGAAGTGTTTACATATTTAAACGTCTTCGTACATCCTCTCGTCTCTCTTTGTCGTGTGACTGTTGATGAACTCAGATTTGAATGTTTTGAGAGAATCTGGTTTATTCTGGTGAGATGTAAGTGAGACGTGGTTTTGATTAAATATTCTAAATTTAAATTTTGTTATTTTTTTCTGATGAAGGCGTTCGTCACAGATGATCAGTTCAAGGACCGTTGGGGAATTTGATAATCCCCAAATGATTTCTGCTGTTACAGTTCCTGGCTTTGATAAATGCTTTTTCTAATTGGCTGGCAGGTTGTTTGTCAGACTTTCAGACTTTAATGGTAGTTTTTCACCAACCGTACCAGGAAACCAGCTTTATGTATTTCCCACGATGTTGCATTACAGCTGAAATATTCAGTTTGTTGTGTTGCTTGAACCGTCATCTCTACTTTGTTCTTTGGTGAAATGATGAGTTGTATATTTCAAGACGTTGATGCGACACGGAGCTTAACCTGCAGCAGCTGATCTTCAGGATGTTCTGAATTCCTGTGGACCTCAAACGTCTCTCGGCACTAGACCTCTGTAGTTGAGACCAACACAGAGATCGTAGTTCCTCAGACTGCATCGTGGTCTCCTCTGTGGTCCAGAGGTCCTCCGGCTGCCGTTAGTCTGACATTTGGACCATCCTCACGTGACGAATGTGCTCCATCAGCTGCAGCTTGCAGCCCCCCCCCCCCGAAGCCTGATCCTAATGCCCCGTCAGCACTCCTCACCGTGGTGAATCACACACACAGCTTCCTGAGCTTTTAACTAAGTACTTTAGTTGTCTCAACCAAACTAAGTAGTTTAGTTGTCTCAACCTAACTAAGTAGTTTAGTTGTCTCAACCTAACTAAGTAGTTTAGTGGTCTCAACCACACACACACACCTGGATAGAAACCCTGTCAGCGTCTCATGGTGTCATTAAAACGTATCATCCAGTGATTGACGAGGTGACGGTGGAGTCGGCTCTTAAAGCTGGAGGCTCTCAGAGAAACTTGAAGTGTTCTTGGTGTTTAAAGTGTTTCCTCTAACAACCTTCATCCCATGAGATCAATCAGAGGAAACGTTTATGAGTGAAGTGCACAGACAGATCATTTCAGACGTGTAAAAGCTATATTTTCTCTTTATGAGTAAAACCTCTTTTCACAAGTGCCCACTTCAAGGACTCATGCAGAGACATCGATGGTCACATGACTCAATGAAAGAGAAGGAAGAAAACCGCTTTATTCAACTTTCAACAAAGCTTTATTGTTCCATTATGCACATTACACAACCTAATTATTATTATTCATGGTTATTAATGGTCTTATTTTTTATTCCTCTAATTTTAGTTTTTTTGTACTGTTTACCAATATCAATTTATCCAGCGTTTTTAGCATTTTATTTATTTATTCATTTATATTATTTACCTTGGTTCTAGAGCGTAAGATCAGCCTTGGCTCACTATCTTGTAAACAAGCTTATTAATAGTTTGAATTTAATTCAAAACTGATTTTGTTTTCGTTAAGAGGGTATGATTTAATTTTTGTTCAATATTTATTGTAATTATTATCTACCCAAGATCTTCCTCATCAAAGAAAAAAGGTTTGATGAAATCTTAAGTAAAATAGGTTCAAATTAAACACCAAAGTACGGTTCACCTTCTGTTCATTCTTCTCTTGTGTCTTCATAATGATGAAGACACAAGAGAAGACTCGAGTGTTAATTGTTAAGTTATGTTACTTCATTTAATTAGTTGTACTCTTCATCTTCTCGCCCATTTTCTTCTCATCAATAATTTGTTAAGCACTTTGAATTGCATTTGATTAGTTTGAAAGGTGCCTTGTAATTAAAACTTGATTGATTGATAATGAACCAATTAACACAGATATCCACAGAGAAAACATTTGATTTAAAAAGACGCCACAACAACAGTAAAGTCGATATGTTGAATTGTGAATCAACAACAAAAATAATTAAAAACAATTCAGGGAATTGATTGTTAAAGTTTATTGTAAAATACAAACTTCTTGTGTTTGCATCTTCTATATCTTCTATATCTATATATTATTTTATCACATATAAAATTTATATATTTAGGTTTTTGGAATGTTGTTTGCATAACAAAACATCTGAAGACTCTGGAAACTCAAGATGAACATTTGTTTGATTTAAAGAATGAATCGATTAATCAACATCGACAGACATTCGTCCAGAATGTGCAGGAAAACACAAAACCGTCGCTGCAGAGAAATGGAATCTTCTCCCCCTAGAAATAAAGCGTCTTCTTCTCCGCTGCAGCAGCTGATTCCATTGATTTGTTGTGTGAGAAGCAGCTGGTGTTGTTTGTTAAGAGACGATCGCTGTGATTTATGTGATGATGCTTCTTCTTCTGAGGCGTCTTCTGAGGGGTCCTCGTGGATCTGAGAGGAACCCCCTCTTCGGACTTTAAAGGGGGCGTGGACTAATTAACGAGAGCCAATGGGAGTTTGGCATCTTTGTAAACACCGGCGTGACGAACGGCCTAATGATCATTTATTGCCGTTTGTATCAAAGTCGACCAAACAACATCTGTTTCCCCCCCCGAGCTTGTTTAGTTAGCTCTCTGTGATGGATGTCTTTCTCTCAGCCGTTTCACTGCTTCTGTCACATTTATGGTCTTTATGGTGAGACAAAGAAAAAGAACAACAAAGACGTATAAAGTTATTTGTATCTGTCTGTGTGGCTCCTCCCACATGGTTTTAGAACTAACAAACATCTTCCTCTAACATATCAGTTATAAGAGAGAACTGCTGGTCTACTGCTGACCACCAGGGGGCGACTCCTCTGGTTGTATAGAAGTCTATAGAAAATGACTCTACTTCTCTCTTGATTTATTCCCTCAGTAAATCGAGTATAGCATGTCGAAAAAAGTGATAAAGTCAAAGTATAGCATGTCGAAAAAAGTCATAGTATAGCATGTCGAAAAAAGTCATAGTATAGCATGTCGAAAAAAGTAATAAAAAGTCACAGTATAGCATGTCGAAAAAAGTCAAAGTATAGCATGTCGAAAAAAGTGATAAAGTCAAAGTATAGCATGTTGAAAAAAATCATAGTATAGCATGTCGAAACATGTAATAAAAAGTCACAGTATAGCATGTCGAAAAAAGTGATAAAGTCAAAGTATAGCATGTTGAAAAAAATCATAAAAAGTCATAGTATAGCATGTCGAAACATGTAATAAAAGTCATAGTATAGCATGTCGAAAAAAGTAATAAAAAGTCATAGTATAGCATGTCGAAAAAAGTCATAAAAAGTCATAGTATAGCATGTCGAAACATGTAATAAAAGTCATAGTATAGCATGTCGAAAAAAGTAATAAAAAGTCATAGTATAGCATGTCGAAAAAAGTCATAAAAAGTCAAAGTATAGCATGTCGAAACATGTAATAAAAGTCATAGTATAGCATGTCGAAAAAAGTAATAAAAAGTCATAGTATAGCATGTCGAAAAAAGTCATAAAAAGTCAAAGTATAGCATGTCGAAACATGTAATAAAAGTCATAGTATAGCATGTCGAAAAAAGTAATAAAAAGTCATAGTATAGCATGTCGAAAAAAGTACTAAAAAGTCATAGTATAGCATATCGAAAAAAGTGATAAAGTCAAAGTATAGCATGTTGAAAAAAATCATAGCATAGCATGTCGAAAAAAGTCATAAAAAGTCAAAGTATAGCATGTCGAAAAAAGTCATAAAAAGTCATAGTATAGCATGTCGAAACATGTAATAAAAGTCATAGTATAGCATGTCGAAAAAAGTAATAAAAAGTCATAGTATAGCATGTCGAAAAAAGTCATAAAAAGTCATAGTATAGCATGTCGAAAAAAGTAATAAAAAGTCACAGTATAGCATGTCGAAAAAAGTCAAAGTATAGCATGTCGAAAAAAGTGATAAAGTCAAAGTATAGCATGTTGAAAAAAATCATAGTATAGCATGTCGAAACATGTAATAAAAAGTCACAGTATAGCATGTCGAAAAAAGTGATAAAGTCAAAGTATAGCATGTTGAAAAAAATCATAGCATAGCATGTCGAAAAAAGTAATAAAAAATCATAGTATAGCATGTCGAAAAAAGTCATAAAAAGTCAAAGTATAGCATGTCGAAAAAAGTCATAAAAAGTCATAGTATAGCATGTCGAAACATGTAATAAAAGTCATAGTATAGCATGTCGAAAAAAGTAATAAAAAGTCATAGTATAGCATGTCGAAACATGTAATAAAAGTCATAGTATAGCATGTCGAAAAAAGTAGTACAAAGTCATAGTATAGCATGTCGAAAAAAGTAATAAAAAGTCAAAGTATAGCATGTCGAAACATGTAATAAAAAGTCATAGCATAGCATGTCGAAAAAAGTAATAAAAAGTCATAGTATAGCATGTCGAAAAAAGTAATAAAAAGTCATAGTATAGCATGTCGAAAAAAGTACTAAAAAGTCACAGTATAGCATGTCGAAAAAAGTCAAAGTATAGCATGTCGAAAAATGTCAAAGTATAGCATGTCGAAAAAAGTCATAGTATAGCATGTCGAAAAAAGTAGTACAAAGTCATAGTATAGCATGTCGAAAAATGTAATAAAAAGTCACAGTATAGCATGTCGAAAAAAGTAATAAAAAGTCATAGTATAGCATGTCGAAAAAAGTCATAAAAAGTCATAGTATAGCATGTCGAAACATGTAATAAAAGTCATAGTATAGCATGTCGAAAAAAGTAATAAAAAGTCATAGTATAGCATGTCGAAAAAAGTCATAAAAAATCAAAGTATAGCATGTCGAAACATGTAATAAAAGTCATAGTATAGCATGTCGAAAAAAGTAGTACAAAGTCATAGTATAGCATGTCGAAAAAAGTAATAAAAAGTCATAGTATAGCATGTCGAAAAAAGTACTAAAAAGTCATAGTATAGCATGTCGAAAAAAGTGATAAAGTCAAAGTATAGCATGTTGAAAAAAATCATAGCATAGCATGTCGAAAAAAGTCATAAAAAGTCAAAGTATAGCATGTCGAAAAAAGTCATAAAAAGTCATAGTATAGCATGTCGAAACATGTAATAAAAGTCATAGTATAGCATGTCGAAAAAAGTAATAAAAAGTCATAGTATAGCATGTCGAAAAAAGTCATAAAAAGTCATAGTATAGCATGTCGAAACATGTAATAAAAGTCATAGTATAGCATGTCGAAAAAAGTCATAAAAAGTCAAAGTATAGCATGTCGAAACATGTAATAAAAGTCATAGTATAGCATGTCGAAAAAAGTGATAAAGTCAAAGTATAGCATGTCGAAAAAAGTCATAAAAATTCATAGTATAGCATGTCGAAACATGTAATAAAAGTCATAGTATAGCATGTCGAAAAAAGTGATAAAGTCAAAGTATAGCATGTTGAAAAAAATCATAGCATAGCATGTCGAAAAAAGTAATAAAAAATCATAGTATAGCATGTCGAAAAAAGTCATAAAAAGTCAAAGTATAGCATGTCGAAAAAAGTCATAAAAAATCATAGTATAGCATGTCGAAAAAAGTCATAAAAAGTCATAGTATAGCATGTCGAAACATGTAATAAAAGTCATAGTATAGCATGTCGAAAAAAGTAATAAAAAGTCATAGTATAGCATGTCGAAAAAAGTCATAAAAAGTCAAAGTATAGCATGTCGAAACATGTAATAAAAGTCATAGTATAGCATGTCGAAAAAAGTAGTACAAAGTCATAGTATAGCATGTCGAAAAAAGTGATAAAGTCAAAGTATAGCATGTTGAAAAAAATCATAGCATAGCATGTCGAAAAAAGTAATAAAAAATCATAGTATAGCATGTCGAAAAAAGTCATAAAAAGTCAAAGTATAGCATGTCGAAAAAAGTCATAAAAAATCATAGCATAGCATGTCGAAAAAAGTAATAAAAAATCATAGTATAGCATGTCGAAAAAAGTAATAAAAAGTCAAAGTATAGCATGTCGAAAAAAGTCATAAAAAGTCATAGTATAGCATGTCGAAAAAAGTCATAAAAAGTCAAAGTATAGCATGTCGAAAAAAGTCATAAAAAGTCATAGTATAGCATGTCGAAAAAAGTCATAAAAAGTCAAAGTATAGCATGTCGAAAAAAGTCATAAAAAGTCATAGTATAGCATGTCGAAAAAAGTCATAAAAAGTCAAAGTATAGCATGTCGAAACATGTAATAAAAGTCATAGTATAGCATGTCGAAAAAAGTGATAAAGTCAAAGTATAGCATGTCGAAAAAAGTCATAAAAATTCATAGTATAGCATGTCGAAACATGTAATAAAAGTCATAGTATAGCATGTCGAAAAAAGTCATAAAAAGTCAAAGTATAGCATGTCGAAAAAAGTCATAAAAAGTCATAGTATAGCATGTCGAAACATGTAATAAAAGTCATAGTATAGCATGTCGAAAAAAGTAATAAAAAGTCATAGTATAGCATGTCGAAAAAAGTCATAAAAAGTCAAAGTATAGCATGTCGAAACATGTAATAAAAGTCATAGTATAGCATGTCGAAAAAAGTCATAAAAAGTCATAGTATAGCATGTCGAAAAAAGTCATAAAAAATCATAGCATAGCATGTCGAAAAAAGTAATAAAAAATCATAGTATAGCATGTCGAAAAAAGTAATAAAAAGTCAAAGTATAGCATGTCGAAAAAAGTCATAAAAAGTCATAGTATAGCATGTCGAAAAAAGTCATAAAAAGTCAAAGTATAGCATGTCGAAAAAAGTCATAAAAAGTCATAGTATAGCATGTCGAAAAAAGTCATAAAAAGTCAAAGTATAGCATGTCGAAACATGTAATAAAAGTCATAGTATAGCATGTCGAAAAAAGTGATAAAGTCAAAGTATAGCATGTCGAAAAAAGTCATAAAAATTCATAGTATAGCATGTCGAAACATGTAATAAAAGTCATAGTATAGCATGTCGAAAAAAGTCATAAAAAGTCAAAGTATAGCATGTCGAAAAAAGTCATAAAAAGTCATAGTATAGCATGTCGAAACATGTAATAAAAGTCATAGTATAGCATGTCGAAAAAAGTAATAAAAAGTCATAGTATAGCATGTCGAAAAAAGTCATAAAAAGTCAAAGTATAGCATGTCGAAACATGTAATAAAAGTCATATTATAGCATGTCGAAAAAAGTGATAAAGTCAAAGTATAGCATGTCGAAAAAAGTCATAAAAATTCATAGTATAGCATGTCGAAACATGTAATAAAAGTCATAGTATAGCATGTCGAAAAAAGTGATAAAGTCAAAGTATAGCATGTTGAAAAAAATCATAGCATAGCATGTCGAAAAAAGTAATAAAAAATCATAGTATAGCATGTCGAAAAAAGTCATAAAAAGTCGAAGTATAGCATGTCGAAAAAAGTAATAAAAAGTCATAGTATAGCATGTCGAAAAAAGTCATAAAAAGTCATAGTATAGCATGTCGAAACATGTAATAAAAGTCATAGTATAGCATGTCGAAAAAAGTAATAAAAAGTCACAGTATAGCATGTCGAAAAAAGTCATAAAAAGTCACAGTATAGCATGTCGAAAAAAGTCATAAAAAGTCATAGTATAGCATGTCGAAACATGTAATAAAAGTCATAGTATAGCATGTCGAAAAAAGTGATAAAGTCAAAGTATAGCATGTCGAAAAAAGTCATAAAAATTCATAGTATAGCATGTCGAAAAAAGTACTAAAAAGTCATAGTATAGCATGTCGAAAAAAGTACTAAAAAGTCATAGTATAGCATGTCGAAAAAAGTAATAAAAAGTCAAAGTATAGCATGTCGAAAAAAGTAATAAAAGTCATAGTATAGCATGTCGAAAAAAGTAATAAAAGTCATAGTATAGCATGTCGAAAAAAGTAATAAAAAGTCATAGTATAGCATGTCGAAAAAAGTAATAAAAAGTCAAAGCATAGCATGTCGAAAAAAGTAATAAAAAGTCATAGTATAGCATGTCGAAAAAAGTACTAAAAAGTCACAGTATAGCATGTCGAAAAAAGTCAAAGTATAGCATGTCGAAAAATGTGATAAAGTCAAAGTATAGCATGTTGAAAAAAGTCAAAGTATAGCATGTCGAAAAATGTCAAAGTATAGCATGTCGAAAAAAGTCATAGTATAGCATGTCGAAACATGTAATAAAAAGTCACAGTATAGCATGTCGAAAAAAGTCATAGTATAGCATGTCGAAAAAAGTAATAAAAAGTCATAGTATAGCATGTCGAAAAAAGTAATAAAAAGTCACAGTATAGCATGTCGAAAAAGTAATAAAAAGTCATAGTATAGCATGTCGAAAAATGTAATAAAAAGTCACAGTATAGCATGTCGAAAAAAGTAATAAAAAGTCATAGTATAGCATGTCGAAAAAGTAATAAAAAGTCACAGTATAGCATGTCGAAAAAGTAATAAAAAGTCATAGTATAGCATGTCGAAAAATGTAATAAAAAGTCATAGTATAGCATGTCGAAAAAAGTAATAAAAAGTCACAGTATAGCATGTCGAAAAAAGTAATAAAAAGTCACAGTATAGCATGTCGAAACATGTAATAAAAAGTCACAGTATAGCATGTCGAAAAAAGTAATAAAAAGTCATAGTATAGCATGTCGAAAAAAGTAATAAAAAGTCATAGTATAGCATGTCGAAAAAAGTTATAAAAAGTCACAGTATAGCATGTCGAAAAAAGTAATAAAACGTCATAGCATAGCATGTCGAAAAAAGTAATAAAAAGTCAAAGTATAGCATGTCGAAAAAAGTGATAAAGTCAAAGTATAGCATGTTGAAAAAAATCATAGTATAGCATGTCGAAACATGTAATAAAAAGTCACAGTATAGCATGTCGAAAAAAGTGATAAAGTCAAAGTATAGCATGTTGAAAAAAATCATAGCATAGCATGTCGAAAAAAGTAATAAAAAGTCATAGTATAGCATGTCGAAACATGTAATAAAAGTCATAGTATAGCATGTCGAAACATGTAATAAAAGTCATAGTATAGCATGTCGAAACATGTAATAAAAGTCATAGTATAGCATGTCGAAAAAAGTCATAAAAAGTCAAAGTATAGCATGTCGAAACATGTAATAAAAGTCATAGTATAGCATGTCGAAAAAAGTAGTACAAAGTCATAGTATAGCATGTCGAAAAAAGTACTAAAAAGTCATAGTATAGCATGTCGAAAAAAGTACTAAAAAGTCATAGTATAGCATGTCGAAAAAAGTAATAAAACGTCATAGTATAGCATGTCGAAAAAAGTAATAAAAAGTCATAGTATAGCATGTCGAAAAAGTAATAAAAAGTCACAGTATAGCATGTCGAAAAAAGTAATAAAAAGTCATAGTATAGCATGTCGAAAAAAGTAATAAAAAGTCATAGTATAGCATGTCGAAAAAGTAATAAAAAGTCACAGTATAGCATGTCGAAAAAAGTAATAAAAAGTCATAGTATAGCATGTCGAAAAAAGTAATAAAAAGTCACAGTATAGCATGTCGAAAAAGTAATAAAAAGTCACAGTATAGCATGTCGAAAAAAGTAATAAAAAGTCATAGTATAGCATGTCGAAAAAAGTAATAAAAAGTCATAGTATAGCATGTCGAAAAAAGTAATAAAAAGTCAAAGTATAGCATGTCGAAAAAAGTAATAAAAAGTCATAGTATAGCATGTCGAAAAAAGTAATAAAAAGTCATAGTATAGCATGTCGAAAAAAGTAATAAAAAGTCATAGTATAGCATGTCGAAAAAGTAATAAAAAGTCATAGTATAGCATGTCGAAAAAAGTAATAAAAAGTCATAGTATAGCATGTCGAAAAAAGTTATAAAAAGTCACAGTATAGCATGTCGAAAAAAGTTATAAAAAGTCATAGTATAGCATGTCGAAAAAAGTAATAAAACGTCATAGCATAGCATGTCGAAACATGTAATAAAAAGTCACAGTATAGCATGTCGAAAAAAGTAATAAAACGTCATAGCATAGCATGTCGAAAAAAGTAATAAAAAGTCAAAGTATAGCATGTCGAAAAAAGTGATAAAGTCAAAGTATAGCATGTTGAAAAAAATCATAGTATAGCATGTCGAAACATGTAATAAAAAGTCACAGTATAGCATGTCGAAAAAAGTGATAAAGTCAAAGTATAGCATGTTGAAAAAAATCATAGCATAGCATGTCGAAAAAAGTAATAAAAAATCATAGTATAGCATGTCGAAAAAGTAATAAAAAGTCACAGTATAGCATGTCGAAAAAAGTAATAAAAAGTCATAGTATAGCATGTCGAAAAAGTAATAAAAAGTCACAGTATAGCATGTCGAAAAAAGAAATAAAAAGTCATAGTATAGCATGTCGCAAAAAGTAATAAAAAGTCATAGTATAGCATGTCGAAAAAAGTAATAAAAAGTCACAGTATAGCATGTCGAAAAAGTAATAAAAAGTCACAGTATAGCATGTCGAAAAAAGTAATAAAAAGTCATAGTATAGCATGTCGAAAAAAGTAATAAAAAGTCATAGTATAGCATGTCGAAAAAGTAATAAAAAGTCACAGTATAGCATGTCGAAAAAAGAAATAAAAAGTCATAGTATAGCATGTCGAAAAAAGTAATAAAAAGTCATAGTATAGCATGTCGAAAAAAGTAATAAAAAGTCACAGTATAGCATGTCGAAAAAGTAATAAAAAGTCACAGTATAGCATGTCGAAAAAAGTAATAAAAAGTCATAGTATAGCATGTCGAAAAAAGTAATAAAAAGTCATAGTATAGCATGTCGAAAAAAGTAATAAAAAGTCAAAGTATAGCATGTCGAAAAAAGTAATAAAAAGTCATAGTATAGCATGTCGAAACATGTAATAAAAGTCATAGTATAGCATGTCGAAAAAAGTAGTACAAAGTCATAGTATAGCATGTCGAAAAAAGTACTAAAAAGTCATAGTATAGCATGTCGAAAAAAGTACTAAAAAGTCATAGTATAGCATGTCGAAAAAAGTAATAAAAAGTCAAAGTATAGCATGTCGAAAAAAGTAATAAAAAGTCATAGTATAGCATGTCGAAAAAGTAATAAAAAGTCACAGTATAGCATGTCGAAAAAAGTAATAAAAAGTCATAGTATAGCATGTCGAAAAAAGTAATAAAAAGTCATAGTATAGCATGTCGAAAAAGTAATAAAAAGTCACAGTATAGCATGTCGAAAAAGTAATAAAAAGTCACAGTATAGCATGTCGAAAAAAGTAATAAAAAGTCATAGTATAGCATGTCGAAAAAAGTAATAAAAAGTCATAGTATAGCATGTCGAAAAAAGTAATAAAAAGTCAAAGTATAGCATGTCGAAAAAAGTAATAAAAAGTCATAGTATAGCATGTCGAAAAAAGTAATAAAAAGTCATAGTATAGCATGTCGAAAAAAGTAATAAAAAGTCATAGTATAGCATGTCGAAAAAGTAATAAAAAGTCACAGTATAGCATGTCGAAAAAAGTAATAAAAAGTCATAGTATAGCATGTCGAAAAAAGTTATAAAAAGTCACAGTATAGCATGTCGAAAAAAGTTATAAAAAGTCATAGTATAGCATGTCGAAAAAAGTAATAAAACGTCATAGCATAGCATGTCGAAACATGTAATAAAAAGTCACAGTATAGCATGTCGAAAAAAGTAATAAAACGTCATAGTATAGCATGTCGAAAAAAGTAATAAAAAGTCATAGTATAGCATGTCGAAAAAAGTAATAAAAAGTCATAGTATAGCATGTCGAAAAAAGTAATAAAAAGTCATAGTATAGCATGTCGAAAAAAGTAATAAAAAGTCATAGTATAGCATGTCGAAAAAAGTAATAAAACGTCATAGTATAGCATGTCGAAAAAAGTAATAAAAAGTCAAAGTATAGCATGTCGAAAAAAGTGATAAAGTCAAAGTATAGCATGTTGAAAAAAATCATAGTATAGCATGTCGAAACATGTAATAAAAAGTCACAGTATAGCATGTCGAAAAAAGTGATAAAGTCAAAGTATAGCATGTTGAAAAAAATCATAGCATAGCATGTCGAAAAAAGTCATAAAAAGTCATAGTATAGCATGTCGAAACATGTAATAAAAGTCATAGTATAGCATGTCGAAAAATGTCAAAGTATAGCATGTCGAAAAAAGTAGTACAAAGTCATAGTATAGCATGTCGAAAAATGTAATAAAAAGTCACAGTATAGCATGTCGAAAAAAGTAATAAAAAGTCATAGTATAGCATGTCGAAAAAAGTAATAAAAAGTCACAGTATAGCATGTCGAAACATGTAATAAAAAGTCACAGTATAGCATGTCGAAAAAAGTAATAAAAAGTCATAGTATAGCATGTCGAAAAAAGTAATAAAAAGTCACAGTATAGCATGTCGAAACATGTAATAAAAAGTCACAGTATAGCATGTCGAAAAAAGTAATAAAAAGTCATAGTATAGCATGTCGAAAAAAGTAATAAAAAGTCATAGTATAGCATGTCGAAAAAGTAATAAAAAGTCACAGTATAGCATGTCGAAAAAAGTAATAAAAAGTCATAGTATAGCATGTCGAAAAAAGTTATAAAAAGTCACAGTATAGCATGTCGAAAAAAGTTATAAAAAGTCATAGTATAGCATGTCGAAAAAAGTGATAAAGTCAAAGTATAGCATGTCGAAACATGTAATAAAAAGTCACAGTATAGCATGTCGAAAAAAGTAATAAAAAGTCAAAGTATAGCATGTCGAAAAAAGTGATAAAGTCAAAGTATAGCATGTTGAAAAAAATCATAGTATAGCATGTCGAAACATGTAATAAAAAGTCACAGTATAGCATGTCGAAAAAAGTGATAAAGTCAAAGTATAGCATGTTGAAAAAAATCATAGCATAGCATGTCGAAAAAAGTAATAAAAAATCATAGTATAGCATGTCGAAAAAAGTCATAAAAAGTCAAAGTATAGCATGTCGAAAAAAGTCATAAAAAGTCATAGTATAGCATGTCGAAACATGTAATAAAAGTCATAGTATAGCATGTCGAAAAAAGTCATAAAAAGTCAAAGTATAGCATGTCGAAACATGTAATAAAAGTCATAGTATAGCATGTCGAAAAAAGTCATAAAAAGTCATAGTATAGCATGTCGAAAAAAGTACTAAAAAGTCATAGTATAGCATGTCGAAAAAAGTACTAAAAAGTCATAGTATAGCATGTCGAAAAAAGTAATAAAAAGTCATAGTATAGCATGTCGAAAAAGTAATAAAAAGTCACAGTATAGCATGTCGAAAAAAGTAATAAAAAGTCATAGTATAGCATGTCGAAAAAAGTAATAAAAAGTCATAGTATAGCATGTCGAAAAAAGTAATAAAAAGTCACAGTATAGCATGTCGAAAAAGTAATAAAAAGTCACAGTATAGCATGTCGAAAAAAGTAATAAAAAGTCATAGTATAGCATGTCGAAAAAAGTAATAAAAAGTCATAGTATAGCATGTCGAAAAAAGTAATAAAAAGTCAAAGTATAGCATGTCGAAAAAAGTAATAAAAAGTCATAGTATAGCATGTCGAAAAAAGTAATAAAAAGTCATAGTATAGCATGTCGAAAAAAGTAATAAAAAGTCATAGTATAGCATGTCGAAAAAGTAATAAAAAGTCACAGTATAGCATGTCGAAAAAAGTAATAAAAAGTCATAGTATAGCATGTCGAAAAAAGTTATAAAAAGTCATAGTATAGCATGTCGAAAAAAGTAATAAAACGTCATAGCATAGCATGTCGAAACATGTAATAAAAAGTCACAGTATAGCATGTCGAAAAAAGTAATAAAACGTCATAGCATAGCATGTCGAAAAAAGTAATAAAAAGTCAAAGTATAGCATGTCGAAAAAAGTGATAAAGTCAAAGTATAGCATGTTGAAAAAAATCATAGTATAGCATGTCGAAACATGTAATAAAAAGTCACAGTATAGCATGTCGAAAAAAGTGATAAAGTCAAAGTATAGCATGTTGAAAAAAATCATAGCATAGCATGTCGAAAAAAGTAATAAAAAATCATAGTATAGCATGTCGAAAAAAGTCATAAAAAGTCAAAGTATAGCATGTCGAAAAAAGTCATAAAAAGTCATAGTATAGCATGTCGAAACATGTAATAAAAGTCATAGTATAGCATGTCGAAAAAAGTAGTACAAAGTCAAAGTATAGCATGTCGAAAAAAGTCATAAAAAGTCAAAGTATAGCATGTCGAAACATGTAATAAAAGTCATAGTATAGCATGTCGAAAAAAGTACTAAAAAGTCATAGTATAGCATGTCGAAAAAAGTAATAAAAAGTCAAAGTATAGCATGTCGAAAAAAGTAATAAAAAGTCATAGTATAGCATGTCGAAAAAAGTAATAAAAAGTCACAGTATAGCATGTCGAAAAAAGTAATAAAAAGTCATAGTATAGCATGTCGAAAAAAGTAATAAAAAGTCATAGTATAGCATGTCGAAACATGTAATAAAAAGTCATAGTATAGCATGTCGAAAATGTAATAAAAAGTCATAGTATAGCATGTCGAAAAAAGTAATAAAAAGTCATAGTATAGCATGTCGAAAAAAGTCATAGTATAGCATGTCGAAAAAAGTAATAAAAAGTCACAGTATAGCATGTCGAAAAAAGTCAAAGTATAGCATGTCGAAAAAAGTCAAAGTATAGCATGTCGAAAAAAGTCAAAGTATAGCATGTCGAAAAAAGTAATAAAAAGTCACAGTATAGCATGTCGAAAAATGTCAAAGTATAGCATGTCGAAAAAAGTAATAAAAAGTCATAGTATAGCATGTCGAAAAAAGTAATAAAAAGTCATAGTATAGCATGTCGAAAAAAGTAATAAAAAGTCATAGTATAGCATGTCGAAAAAAGTAATAAAAAGTCACAGTATAGCATGTCGAAAAAGTAATAAAAAGTCACAGTATAGCATGTCGAAAAAAGTAATAAAAAGTCATAGTATAGCATGTCGAAAAAAGTAATAAAAAGTCAAAGTATAGCATGTCGAAAAAAGTAATAAAAAGTCATAGTATAGCATGTCGAAAAAAGAAATAAAAAGTCATAGTATAGCATGTCGAAAAAAGTAATAAAAAGTCATAGTATAGCATGTCGAAAAAAGTAATAAAAAGTCATAGTATAGCATGTCGAAAAAGTAATAAAAAGTCACAGTATAGCATGTCGAAAAAAGTAATAAAAAGTCATAGTATAGCATGTCGAAAAAAGTAATAAAAAGTCATAGTATAGCATGTCGAAAAAAGTAATAAAAAGTCATAGTATAGCATGTCGAAAAAAGTAATAAAAAGTCACAGTATAGCATGTCGAAAAAAGTAATAAAAAGTCATAGTATAGCATGTCGAAAATGTAATAAAAAGTCATAGTATAGCATGTCGAAAAAAGTGATAAAGTCAAAGTATAGCATGTCGAAACATGTAATAAAAAGTCACAGTATAGCATGTCGAAAAAAGTAATAAAAAGTCATAGTATAGCATGTCGAAAAAGTAATAAAAAGTCACAGTATAGCATGTCGAAAAAAGTAATAAAAAGCCATAGTATAGCATGTCGAAAAAAGTAATAAAAAGTCACAGTATAGCATGTCGAAAAAAGTAATAAAAAGTCATAGTATAGCATGTCGAAAAAAGTAATAAAAAGTCATAGTATAGCATGTCGAAAAAAGTAATAAAAAGTCATAGTATAGCATGTCGAAAAAAGTAATAAAAAGTCATAGTATAGCATGTCGAAAAAGTAATAAAAAGTCAAAGTATAGCATGTCGAAAAAAGTAATAAAAAGTCATAGTATAGCATGTCGAAAAAAGTAATAAAAAGTCATAGTATAGCATGTCGAAAAAAGTAATAAAAAGTCATAGTATAGCATGTCGAAAAAAGTAATAAAAAGTCACAGTATAGCATGTCGAAAAAAGTAATAAAAAGTCATAGTATAGCATGTCGAAAATGTAATAAAAAGTCATAGTATAGCATGTCGAAAAAAGTGATAAAGTCAAAGTATAGCATGTCGAAACATGTAATAAAAAGTCACAGTATAGCATGTCGAAAAAAGTAATAAAAAGTCATAGTATAGCATGTCGAAAAAAGTAATAAAAAGTCATAGTATAGCATGTCGAAAAAAGTAATAAAAAGTCACAGTATAGCATGTCGAAAAAGTAATAAAAAGTCACAGTATAGCATGTCGAAAAAAGTAATAAAAAGTCAAAGTATAGCATGTCGAAAAAAGTAATAAAAAGTCACAGTATAGCATGTCGAAAAAGTAATAAAAAGTCATAGTATAGCATGTCGAAAAAAGTAATAAAAAGTCAAAGTATAGCATGTCGAAAAAAGTAATAAAAAGTCATAGTATAGCATGTCGAAAATGTAATAAAAAGTCATAGTATAGCATGTCGAAAAAAGTGATAAAGTCAAAGTATAGCATGTCGAAACATGTAATAAAAAGTCACAGTATAGCATGTCGAAAAAAGTAATAAAAAGTCATAGTATAGCATGTCGAAAAAAGTAATAAAAAGTCATAGTATAGCTTGTCGAAAAAAGTAATAAAAAGTCACAGTATAGCATGTCGAAAAAAGTAATAAAAAGTCATAGTATAGCATGTCGAAAAAAGTAATAAAATGTCATAGTATAGCATGTCAAAAAAAGTAATAAAAAGTCACAGTATAGCATGTCGAAAAAAGTAATAAAAAGTCATAGTATAGCATGTCGAAAATGTAATAAAAAGTCATAGTATAGCATGTCGAAAAAAGTAATAAAAAGTCATAGTATAGCATGTCGAAAAAGTAATAAAAAGTCACAGTATAGCATGTCGAAAAAAGTAATAAAAAGTCATAGTATAGCATGTCGAAAAAAGTAATAAAAAGTCACAGTATAGCATGTTGAAAAAAGTTATAAAAAGTCACAGTATAGCATGTCGAAAAAAGTTATAAAAAGTCATAGTATAGCATGTCGAAAAAAGTGATAAAGTCAAAGTATAGCATGTCGAAACATGTAATAAAAAGTCACAGTATAGCATGTCGAAAAAAGTAATAAAAAGTCATAGTATAGCATGTCGAAAATGTAATAAAAAGTCATAGTATAGCATGTCGAAAAAAGTGATAAAGTCAAAGTATAGCATGTCGAAACATGTAATAAAAAGTCATAGTATAGCATGTCGAAAAAAGTAATAAAAAGTCACAGTATAGCATGTCGTAAAAAGTTATAAAAAGTCACAGTATAGCATGTCGAAAAAAGTTATAAAAAGTCATAGTATAGCATGTCGAAAAAATTGATAAAGTCAAAGTATAGCATGTTGAAAAAAATCATAGTATAGCATGTCGAAACATGTAATAAAAAGTCACAGTATAGCATGTCGAAAAAAGTGATAAAGTCAAAGTATAGCATGTTGAAAAAAATCATAGCATAGCATGTCGAAAAAAGTAATAAAAAATCATAGTATAGCATGTCGAAAAAAGTCATAAAAAGTCAAAGTATAGCATGTCGAAAAAAGTCATAAAAAGTCATAGTATAGCATGTCGAAACATGTAATAAAAGTCATAGTATAGCATGTCGAAAAAAGTAATAAAAAGTCATAGTATAGCATGTCGAAACATGTAATAAAAGTCATAGTATAGCATGTCGAAAAAAGTAGTACAAAGTCATAGTATAGCATGTCGAAAAAAGTAATAAAAAGTCAAAGTATAGCATGTCGAAACATGTAATAAAAAGTCATAGCATAGCATGTCGAAAAAAGTAATAAAAAGTCATAGTATAGCATGTCGAAAAAAGTACTAAAAAGTCACAGTATAGCATGTCGAAAAAAGTCAAAGTATAGCATGTCGAAAAATGTCAAAGTATAGCATGTCGAAAAAAGTCATAGTATAGCATGTCGAAAAAAGTAGTACAGTCATAGTATAGCATGTCGAAAAATGTAATAAAAAGTCACAGTATAGCATGTCGAAAAAAGTAATAAAAAGTCATAGTATAGCATGTCGAAAAAAGTAATAAAAAGTCACAGTATAGCATGTCGAAACATGTAATAAAAAGTCACAGTATAGCATGTCGAAAAAAGTAATAAAAAGTCATAGTATAGCATGTCGAAAAAGTAATAAAAAGTCACAGTATAGCATGTCGAAAAAAGTAATAAAAAGTCACAGTATAGCATGTCGAAAAAAGTAATAAAAAGTCACAGTATAGCATGTCGAAACATGTAATAAAAAGTCACAGTATAGCATGTCGAAAAAGTAATAAAAAGTCATAGTATAGCATGTCGAAAAAAGTAATAAAAAGTCATAGTATAGCATGTCGAAAAAGTAATAAAAAGTCACAGTATAGCATGTCGAAAAAAGTAATAAAAAGTCATAGTATAGCATGTCGAAAAAAGTTATAAAAAGTCACAGTATAGCATGTCGAAAAAAGTTATAAAAAGTCATAGTATAGCATGTCGAAAAAAGTGATAAAGTCAAAGTATAGCATGTCGAAACATGTAATAAAAAGTCACAGTATAGCATGTCGAAAAAAGTAATAAAACGTCATAGCATAGCATGTCGAAAAAAGTAATAAAAAGTCAAAGTATAGCATGTCGAAAAAAGTGATAAAGTCAAAGTATAGCAGGTTGAAAAAAATCATAGTATAGCATGTCGAAACATGTAATAAAAAGTCACAGTATAGCATGTCGAAAAAAGTGATAAAGTCAAAGTATAGCATGTTGAAAAAAATCATAGCATAGCATGTCGAAAAAAGTAATAAAAAATCATAGTATAGCATGTCGAAAAAAGTCATAAAAAGTCAAAGTATAGCATGTCGAAAAAAGTCATAAAAAGTCATAGTATAGCATGTCGAAACATGTAATAAAAGTCATAGTATAGCATGTCGAAAAAAGTCATAAAAAGTCAAAGTATAGCATGTCGAAACATGTAATAAAAGTCATAGTATAGCATGTCGAAAAAAGTAGTACAAAGTCATAGTATAGCATGTCGAAAAAAGTACTAAAAAGTCATAGTATAGCATGTCGAAAAAAGTACTAAAAAGTCATAGTATAGCATGTCGAAAAAAGTAATAAAAAGTCAAAGTATAGCATGTCGAAAAAAGTAATAAAAAGTCATAGTATAGCATGTCGAAAAAGTAATAAAAAGTCACAGTATAGCATGTCGAAAAAAGTAATAAAAAGTCATAGTATAGCATGTCGAAAAAAGTAATAAAAAGTCATAGTATAGCATGTCGAAAAAGTAATAAAAAGTCACAGTATAGCATGTCGAAAAAAGTAATAAAAAGTCATAGTATAGCATGTCGAAAAAAGTAATAAAAAGTCACAGTATAGCATGTCGAAAAAGTAATAAAAAGTCACAGTATAGCATGTCGAAAAAAGTAATAAAAAGTCATAGTATAGCATGTCGAAAAAAGTAATAAAAAGTCATAGTATAGCATGTCGAAAAAAGTAATAAAAAGTCATAGTATAGCATGTCGAAAAAGTAATAAAAAGTCACAGTATAGCATGTCGAAAAAAGTAATAAAAAGTCATAGTATAGCATGTCGAAAAAAGTTATAAAAAGTCACAGTATAGCATGTCGAAAAAAGTTATAAAAAGTCATAGTATAGCATGTCGAAAAAAGTAATAAAACGTCATAGCATAGCATGTCGAAACATGTAATAAAAAGTCACAGTATAGCATGTCGAAAAAAGTAATAAAACGTCATAGCATAGCATGTCGAAAAAAGTAATAAAAAGTCAAAGTATAGCATGTCGAAAAAAGTGATAAAGTCAAAGTATAGCATGTTGAAAAAAATCATAGTATAGCATGTCGAAACATGTAATAAAAAGTCACAGTATAGCATGTCGAAAAAAGTGATAAAGTCAAAGTATAGCATGTTGAAAAAAATCATAGCATAGCATGTCGAAAAAAGTAATAAAAAATCATAGTATAGCATGTCGAAAAAGTAATAAAAAGTCACAGTATAGCATGTCGAAAAAAGTAATAAAAAGTCATAGTATAGCATGTCGAAAAAAGTAATAAAAAGTCATAGTATAGCATGTCGAAAAAAGTAATAAAAAGTCATAGTATAGCATGTCGAAAAAAGTCATAAAAAGTCATAGTATAGCATGTCGAAACATGTAATAAAAGTCATAGTATAGCATGTCGAAAAAAGTAGTACAAAGTCATAGTATAGCATGTCGAAAAAAGTACTAAAAAGTCATAGTATAGCATGTCGAAAAAAGTACTAAAAAGTCATAGTATAGCATGTCGAAAAAAGTAATAAAAAGTCAAAGTATAGCATGTCGAAAAAAGTAATAAAAAGTCATAGTATAGCATGTCGAAAAAGTAATAAAAAGTCACAGTATAGCATGTCGAAACATGTAATAAAAAGTCATAGTATAGCATGTCGAAAAAAGTAATAAAAAGTCATAGTATAGCATGTCGAAAAAGTAATAAAAAGTCACAGTATAGCATGTCGAAAAAAGTAATAAAAAGTCATAGTATAGCATGTCGAAAAAAGTAATAAAAAGTCAAAGTATAGCATGTCGAAAAAAGTAATAAAAAGTCATAGTATAGCATGTCGAAAAAAGTAATAAAAAGTCATAGTATAGCATGTCGAAAAAAGTAATAAAAAGTCATAGTATAGCATGTCGAAAAAGTAATAAAAAGTCACAGTATAGCATGTCGAAAAAAGTAATAAAAAGTCATAGTATAGCATGTCGAAAAAAGTTATAAAAAGTCACAGTATAGCATGTCGAAAAAAGTTATAAAAAGTCATAGTATAGCATGTCGAAAAAAGTAATAAAACGTCATAGCATAGCATGTCGAAACATGTAATAAAAAGTCACAGTATAGCATGTCGAAAAAAGTAATAAAACGTCATAGCATAGCATGTCGAAAAAAGTAATAAAAAGTCAAAGTATAGCATGTCGAAAAAAGTGATAAAGTCAAAGTATAGCATGTTGAAAAAAATCATAGTATAGCATGTCGAAACATGTAATAAAAAGTCACAGTATAGCATGTCGAAAAAAGTGATAAAGTCAAAGTATAGCATGTTGAAAAAAATCATAGCATAGCATGTCGAAAATGTAATAAAAAGTCAAAGTATAGCATGTCGAAAAAAGTGATAAAGTCAAAGTATAGCATGTCGAAACATGTAATAAAAAGTCACAGTATAGCATGTCGAAAAAAGTAATAAAAAGTCATAGTATAGCATGTCGAAAAAAGTAATAAAAAGTCACAGTATAGCATGTCGAAAAAGTAATAAAAAGTCACAGTATAGCATGTCGAAAAAAGTAATAAAAAGTCATAGTATAGCATGTCGAAAAAAGTAATAAAAAGTCAAAGTATAGCATGTCGAAAAAAGTAATAAAAGGTCATAGTATAGCATGTCGAAAATGTAATAAAAAGTCATAGTATAGCATGTCGAAAAAAGTGATAAAGTCAAAGTATAGCATGTCGAAACATGTAATAAAAAGTCACAGTATAGCATGTCGAAAAAAGTAATAAAAAGTCATAGTATAGCATGTCGAAAAAAGTAATAAAAAGTCATAGTATAGCTTGTCGAAAAAAGTAATAAAAAGTCACAGTATAGCATGTCGAAAAAAGTAATAAAAAGTCATAGTATAGCATGTCGAAAAAAGTAATAAAAAGTCATAGTATAGCATGTCGAAAAAAGTAATAAAATGTCATAGTATAGCATGTCAAAAAAAGTAATAAAAAGTCATAGTATAGCATGTCGAAAATGTAATAAAAAGTCATAGTATAGCATGTCGAAAAAAGTAATAAAAAGTCATAGTATAGCATGTCGAAAAAGTAATAAAAAGTCACAGTATAGCATGTCGAAAAACGTAATAAAAAGTCATAGTATAGCATGTCGAAAAAAGTAATAAAAAGTCACAGTATAGCATGTCGAAAAAAGTTATAAAAAGTCACAGTATAGCATGTCGAAAAAAGTTATAAAAAGTCATAGTATAGCATGTCGAAAAAAGTGATAAAGTCAAAGTATAGCATGTCGAAACATGTAATAAAAAGTCACAGTATAGCATGTCGAAAAAAGTAATAAAACGTCATAGCATAGCATGTCGAAAAAAGTAATAAAAAGTCAAAGTATAGCATGTCGAAAAAATTGATAAAGTCAAAGTATAGCATGTTGAAAAAAATCATAGCATAGCATGTCGAAACATGTAATAAAAAGTCACAGTATAGCATGTCGAAAAAAGTGATAAAGTCAAAGTATAGCATGTTGAAAAAAATCATAGCATAGCATGTCGAAACATGTAATAAAAAGTCACAGTATAGCATGTCGAAAAAAGTGATAAAGTCATAGTATAGCATGTCGAAAAAAGTAATAAAAAATCATAGTATAGCATGTCGAAAAAAGTCATAAAAAGTCAAAGTATAGCATGTCGAAAAAAGTCATAAAAAGTCATAGTATAGCATGTCGAAACATGTAATAAAAGTCATAGTATAGCATGTCGAAAAAAGTAATAAAAAGTCATAGTATAGCATGTCGAAACATGTAATAAAAGTCATAGTATAGCATGTCGAAAAAAGTAATAAAAAGTCACAGTATAGCATGTCGAAAAAAGTAATAAAAAGTCATAGTATAGCATGTCGAAAAAAGTAATAAAAAGTCATAGTATAGCATGTCGAAAAAAGTCATAGTATAGCATGTCGAAAAAAGTTAACCCTCACAGTGTAAATAAAGTTTATCGTTAACCATCAGAGTGTAAATAAAGTTTATCGTTAACCATCAGAGTGTAAATAAAGTTTATCGTTAACCCTCACAGTGTAAATAAAGTTTAACGTTAACCATCAGAGTGTAAATAAAGTTTAACGTTAACCATCAGAGTGTAAATAAAGTTTAACGTTAACCATCAGAGTGTAAATAAAGTTTAACGTTAACCATCAGAGTGTAAATAAAGTTTAACGTTAACCATGAGAGTGTAAATAAAGTTGTATTGTTAACCATCAGAGTGTAAATAAAGTTGTATTGTTAACCATCAGAGTGTAAATAAAGTTTAACGTTAACCATCAGAGTGTAAATAAAGTTTAACGTTAACCATCAGAGTGTAAATAAAGTTTAACGTTAACCATCAGAGTGTAAATAAAGTTTAACGTTAACCATGAGAGTGTAAATAAAGTTTAACGTTAACCATCAGAGTGTAAATAAAGTTTAACGTTAACCATCAGCGTGTAAATAAAGTTTTACGTTAACCATCACAGTGTAAATAAAGTTGTATTGTTAACCATCACAGTGTAAATAAAGTTGTATTGTTAACCATCACAGTGTAAATAAAGTTGACTGACTCAGTAGAACTTGTGTTTCTAGTCTCTGATGTCTGATCATGTTTCATTGTCAACAACCAATCAGTGTTTAGACCTTAAACTATTGTGGATGCTTGTAGACCAGCTGCTGTAATCAAACATCAAAGGATCTGTTCATATGGATCATTAATGATCAGTTGTTAATATCGGCATCATAAAAACGTGATCATGGATCTAAAACTGTTTCATTTGGTGCTGATCTGTTGCACCACTAGTAGATTTAATAACGAGTTTTTAACTCTCAGTTACACATCTGATCATTCGTGTCCCATCTTTACTTCATAGTATCGTACTCTGTTTCCTCTGCCACATAAAAACATAAAACTTTTAGTTTTGGAATAGAAACTCTTGCTTCCTGTTCTCTAAACTCTACTGAGTGTCATCACGTCTTCATAAATGCACATTAATTGCACTTATGAAGCAGTTTCCTGTTTTCGTCACAGTATTCCATAAAGAGAAACAATCATCAGACAGAATCAGATCTTTACGCAGAAGCTCCGCCTTCATCATCCTCTGATTTCACTTTTGGGTTGACGACGCCCTCAGTCGTTCCCTGCAGGTGATAATGGATCTCATTCCAAATATGAGGACTAAAATACCTGCTCTGCTTTGCAGGAGAGAGAGAAAACAAAAATACCAGTATTTTACATTAAATTCTCTCGTAAAAAAAAAGTGAAGACAAATGTGTATATCTGTTTCTTTCTACAAGACGTCTTTTTCTCTTCAGGTTAAATAGATCAAACAGGTCAGAGACTGTTGGGATGCGTTCACGACCGTTTACGACGGTGATTAAAGCTGCATTCTCTCTAGTGTCCACCAGGGGGCGACTCCTCTGGTTGTATAGAAGTCTATAGAAAATGACTCTACTTCTCTCTTGATTTATTCCCTCAGTAAACATTGTAAACATGAGTTTATGTCTCAATCTCTAGTTTCAAGTCTTCTTCAATACAGCATGATGTTCATTTAGTACATTATGGTCCATTTAGAGTCACACAGACCATAAAGCAGGGGATGCTTTAGGGCGGGGCTACACGTGATTGACAGGTCTCTACCAGAGACGTATACGGCGTCTCTACATCACTCCTCAGTCCAGATATGCTCACTTCCTGTTCACTGGTTGCAAAATAACAAGATGGCGACGACTAAAATCACAGACCTAAAGGCTTTCAGCCGTCGACGACGACGTCGTCTCGTTATAAACAGTCAGAACTGGAATATCTAAACATCTCACGTAAATGGACTTTTTTATTCCCAAAGATTTCCCTCTCATTAAAAAATGATGGTAGACCGTAAAGTAACGAGACGTTCAGGAATCAATTGTGAGATTTGTAGAATATGAATCTGCTCGTGAGGACGATCACAGAACTTCATCCGTCCAATAGAGTCGGCTCGTCTCTGCCTCTACTCGTGGAGCGAGGATTAAACCTCAACGTTTGAACCTAAAACACCATAAAAACACTTTTGTTTGATTCATTTTTATTTACGTGGAACCATAAATATATAAATCAGTCAAAAACAAATGAAGTGAACGTTTCCAACAGTCTCTGGTCCTTTAAGAACCTCCTCACCAGACAGACCGATCCAGGTAATGAAACATGAACCATAAAGCCACTCAGCTGTGTGTAAAATATGAACCAGATATAAATCCCCCCGTTGTTGAACAATACAGCATTTACAAAGAGAATGTAGACTTTTGATTTAAAAAACAAAACAATGTATATTATATATTTAATACAAATGAAAAAAAGGGATTGTGATCATTTTCATCTGATGCTGAAGATTTATATAGATATATATAAACATATATATATATAAATATATGTATGTATGTATGTATATATATATATATATCTATAGGGTTGGTACAGAGCTGCATAACAGTAGAATGTCCCTACAGCAGTGCATCATGGGTAGTCGTTTACACATCGGTGAGTTGTGGAGACATCGTTTTAATTTCGGCACTTAGAAAACAATCACAATGAATCGTCATTGTTTCATATTGAACAAAATTTACAAAGCCATTCAAACAGTCATAACTTTTTCATCAATATGTATATTTATATATATATATATTTGTATACATATACATATATTTAAAAAAATATATATACATATATATATACAAATATACATATATTTAAATATATATATAAATATATATATATTTAAATATATACATATATTTAATATATATATATATATATATATATATCATTTTTTTGTTTTGTTTGTTTTTTATAACTCAACTTCAAAGATTGAGAATATTCAAAATACACTTTACCCTCACTTCGTTCTCTTGGTATTTACAGATATGTACAAGAGAAAAATTACACCCGCCATCTTTTTTTCTGTTATTTTTTTGTAACATCAGCTTTTTCAGAACAGGAAGTGAGATACAAAATCTTTTTTTTTACTTTTTACACACGTTTGTTTGTTTTTCTTCTTCTACAATAATTCCTCTCTACCCCCCTCTATCTCTAGATGGAGGTACTGTGGGTGGCCTCAATGGCTTCGGGTATGGGTCCTGCGGAGACTGCCTGGTAGGACATTGGCATGGGGGTCTTGCCAGGGCTCTGGCGGAAGAGCCCCCCGTTGGGGGCCCTGTGTTTGCACTGCATGGTGCTGCTGAGGCTGGTGCTGCTGAGCGGGTGGTGCAGGGTGGTGCCAGGGTCCTGGGACAGAGCCAGCGTCCTGCCGAGGGTCCCCCCACGGTGAGGGTGGGGATGAGGAGGAGGCGGCCCCCTCCCCTTCCCGGGGAGGAAGGTGGTCACAGCGAGGAGGCCCCCCCCCGAGGCCGAGTGGCGGTACTCCGGGCCCTGCATCAGAGACGCCTGGCTGGGCTGCATGCTGCCGATGTCCAGCGCAGAGATCTCGATAGAGGGGCCGGGGATCTGCTTGTGGGCCAAGTCCTCGTCCAAAAGACTGTTCATACGACGATGCACCTGTTCCAGGTTCACCTCCTTGTCCTATAAGAGGAGGAGTGGGGGGAAGGACAGAGGAGAGACAGGGAGGGAGGGAGGAGAGGACACAGAGGCTGAGATTGGCGATGGGCCGGTTTCTCAGACTGATTTCAGGTCTGCTGGTGCTCCTCATGCATTCTCATGGTTTCAGGACGTGGCCCTGGTCCCCTATCGGACAGACTCTTGGTTTATTTTGGGGGGGGGGGAACCGAGGCCACAGAAACCAAATCTGTATGTGCACCTTGAAATCAAACTTGGCCAGAGACTCCTAAAGGTTTGATGTCTGGAGGAAACGATGCTGGAGCCAAACGCAGCGACGGCGGTTTGCTGCGCAGACGTTGGTGTCGGAGTGTTTGGAGACGTGAGCGGCTGCTGCTGAGTCAGCATCGTGTTCCTGCTGCAGGACTTCATCTCAGAGTCTGACCCTCTGACCCCAGAGCAGCTTTCATGTTCTCTGTAACGTGAAGTTCTGCTCCTCTATGAAACAGAACCTTCATGACTCGACCTAGAACCCGTCTTCAGTGCAGAACAGTTATCATGAAATAAAGCATAAAAAAGCAAGTTGAATTTCATTCATTGATAATTGATTTTACAAAACTTTCCAAACAATATAATCTACATTTCCAACATTTGTCCAAGAGTGACAAATGTTGGAAAGAAACTGAGTCTCTGTGTGTTATATATTAAACTTCTCCCTTCTCCTCCTCTCCTCCCGTCCCTCCTCTCCTCTCTCTCCTCTCCTCCCGTCCCGTCCCGTCCCTCCTCTCCTCTCCTCTCTCTCCTCCCGTCCCTCCTCTCCTCTCCTCTCTCTCCTCCCGTACTGTCTCTCCTCTCCTCTCCTCCCGTCCCTCCTCCCCTCTCCTCTCCTCTCCTCCCGTCCCTCCTCCCCTCTCCTCTCTCTCCTCCCGTCCCGTCCCTCCTCTCCTCCCGTCCCTCCTCTCCTCTCCTCTCCTCTCTCTCCTCACCTAAACATGACTTGTTATATTTTGGGAGAAGTTGTTGTTCTGCAGACTAATCTCATGTTCTTCGTGGTGCGTTTGAGAGAATCCTTTCTCTACAGAACAGTTGAATCAGAAGCAGATTTGCTGACTCGGCGTCTCTTAGCAGACGTGGCGTCCCTGAACGCGTCTTGGCTCCAGCATTGGATTCCCTTCACAACTCCAGAGGTCCGATGATATTAGTCACAGTAGCTCCTCACAGGGAACAAGTGATATTCAGAACAATGCACATGACACATTTACACCGTGTAGTAACCGTGTAGTAACCGCGTAGTAACCGCGTAGTAACCGCGTAGTAACCGTGTAGTAACCGTGTAGTAACCGCGTAGTAACCGCGTAGTAACCGCGTAGTAACCGCGTAGTAACCGCGTAGTAACCGCGTAGTAACCGCGTAGTAACCGCGTAGTAACCGCGTAGTAACCGTGTAGTAACACACACTGATGTCGCAGTGCAGGAAGTTATCTCCTCTTTTAGATGTAATCTGTCTTTTTAAACAGTCTTTTACACTTCCTGCTGCTGCTTCAAGTTAAAAGACTTCAACCGACCAACAGGGAGGCTTTTATTGTGAAGCAGCAACAGGAAGTTCATTGTTTCCAGAGGTTAGCCCTGATCTGTCGTGTGTCAGCAGATCACTGAGTCACAGTGTGGTCAGAGATAGAAGCTCTTCTTCTCTTCTGTCAATATGAGTCGCTGTGTGAGGCCTTCAGTGATCAGCACCTATAATCACAAGATTATAATTATTGTTATTAACCAGCAGTAGCTGTATCAGGCTCTGTGCAGCGCTGGGTTTCATCATGTGGTGCATTAGAGGCACTGAAGCGTGTTCTGGGGTGAACATGTAACAGTGAGGTCCTGATGAGATGTGTTCACAGTTAAAGGATGAAACACAGAAACAGAACGGTTCTAGAAGAACCCGGAGGGTTCTACTGACGCTGTTCATTACGGTGTCGTATAATGAAGAGACGTGTCCACTTTGTGTTGAGATCAAACGCTTGTGATCAGAACTCCTTTGTGTTTATCGTGAGTTTTAACGAGCGACCGGAGAGTTTAACAGCGAAACGCAGACGCTGCACTTCAGGAGACGCTTCGTGTGACATCACGACCTCTGACAGTCTGAAGTGACGACACATGAAGATTATTGGATGTTTGATCTTTGACGTGAATCAATGGTTGAAATGGAGCTTTGTAGGAGTTCATGAATGTCTTCCTACTGAAATCAAAGTCCTGCATGAGTCAGCGAGTCCTCGCTGCACACAGAGTTATGAGGTGAGTCTGTAGTTATGTGTAGGAGGTCTATTCTGACCTGGATCAATAGCTGCTGCTTCATCCCAGCCTCTCTCTCTGTCTGTCCAAATGTCCCTCCTCCCCTCCGATGAAGCAGTTGTAATGTCATTATATGTCAATGGACCAGAAACCCTTGCCAGTCTGTAATCCTTAGTAACCTGCACGAGATCACAGACAGAGTGAACAACAAAGGGAGAGAACACGGCGTCCACAGTGACACGTAACCAGCAGGAAGACGTGACAGCGACACACATGGACGGATGGTGGACGTGCACCGCCTGCTCACACTCTACTTCAGGATCCGTCCGCTCGCAGACTCCTGCTGAGCCGTGTGCTCGTAGGGCAGCGCTGCCGTGTGGAGGCAGGACGCAGATCTGAGCTCAGTTTGTGTTTCACGCGACGAGCAAAGGTTGAGCCTCCGGTCCAGATAGAGGACCTAACGTACGTTACACTGACTGGGTCTGATGAAGCTTCTGTTCTCTGTTTCATTCATTTTATCTTTGCAAACAACAACGCAGAACGTTTCACCGCCTGAAATAAACAACTTTAACTGAGATTACACGTGAAGAAGAAGTGCTGAGTTACTGCAGCGCGCTGCTTAAGAAATATCATTGAACAACATCATCAAGACCTTTGTGATGACAGAACAGTTTAATACCGTTACTCGATATTTGCACTGAACTCGTGTCAGTTATCAGACGCTTCCTTTAATATCGACGAGGTGAAAGCGTTCCTCTTTAAACAGAAGGTGGAACGATCAGCGCCGCTGGTTCCTTTCATGAAGGAAAGAGAGCGACGTGCACAGTGACGTCATCACAGTGTGACACTGTGATGACGTCACTGTGACGACGTCACTGTGACGACGTCACTGTGACGACGTCACTGTGACGACGTCACTGTGACGACGTCACTGTGACGACGTCACTGTGACGACATCACTGTGACGACGTCACTGATAAATGACTGTTTGTCTCCTGACGTCTCGTCCAGATTTCACGCCGACGTGGAAAACGTCCACAAAGTGTGACGGAGCCGGCACACTGTGGATGAATCAGTAGCGTGTGCTGCGTGTTCCTCTGCTGTTCATCAGAGGAACACGCAGCACACGCTAACAGACACGTGTGGACTGAGGCTGCTGCTGCTGACGAGCCGCTGAGGTCGATGAGTGACGTGATGTCAGCGTGCTGCGTGCTCTACACAGATGAGCTCTGGTGTCTGCAGGTTTAAGACGAGGTGGGGGGGGCGATGGACGGATAAAATAATAGAATGGAGGACGGGTAATAATAAGAGACCAAACTTGATTTCAATCAGTGGCCGATGTGGCTCAAAGCACATCTGCTCTGTCCTGCTGCCTGAACCCTGAACCCTCTCTACAGCTGGGTGTACTGGAGCTCCACTAAGTCGGGGCTCGCGTCTGCGTCCGGATCCTGAAAGTAGAGCGCGGCCGTGTCTTCCCCCCGCCGGCCCGTCCGCCGGGCCCTGTGCTCGGTCACCTCTTTGGGCTGCTCCCGGCGACAGCGGTTGCCGTTCCACCAAGCCTCCAGCCCGGCCACCAGGCAGGCCAGCAGCAGGCCGGCGGCCAGGATGCAGAAGACGCCGGCGAAGCTGTGGAGCTTGAGGGAGCGGCCGTCGGGACGGGCGCCGGCGTGGCCGTTGAGGTCGCAGCGGCCGGCGCGAGGCCACCACTTCTGCTTCATGACGTCCAGGTCGCCTTTCTCCTGCAGCTCCAAGATCCTGAGCAAGAGGAGGAAGAAGAAGAAGAAGCTGGTTAACGTGGTGGAGAATGTGGTGTTCAGTAATGCCTCTGAAGTTCATCATCTGCTCAACGTCTTCCTCATTGCCAGTGTTACATCTGCTAGAAAGGTAAAGACGGCGTTTTACTGAATCCTGAATGAAGATCAAATGAAACAGCAAAGTATATTGTAAGTGTTGATTGTGAAAATAAATGGTTTTCAATCCACAACGGACCAATCGTCCAACATGTTCCTCGACGTTTGACAAGTCGACCGAAGGATTGTGCCGATGTCAGCGTTGTTGAATCGACGCCGGTCACCATCTTTTCTGTCGCTATCTTCCTGAAACAGTTAAAGACGCGGCAGCGATTCAGAGGTCTGAATAAAAACTACAAACAAGTGAGAAGAATGAGAATGATGAGTGAGGTGAAGACGCAGCAGCAGCGTTTCCTTCACGGTGATTCAGTTCCATCCTGCAGGACGACGACGCGGTTCAGAGAGCCCGGTTCCCCCTCGGCCCGGCTGCTCTGCTAACACCGCTAGCAGCACAGCGGTGCTCCGAGTTAACGTCTGGATTAACGCTGCTGCTGCTGCTCAAATCTCACAATCAAGAGACTTGACAGGAAGTGACACGGCGGGTTTCTGTGTTGGCGTGACATCAAACGGGTTCCCCGCCGGCCGGCCGCCGAGTCATCGCCGCCCTCCTCCCGACATCACGGGACTCGGAGCCCCGGCTGACTCACGGCAAATCACGGAGCTGCTCTCACTTCCTGCTGAGCCGGACGCCACACAGAGAAGTTTCATTGCAACTCAGCAAACCGCAGATGAAACGCTTTAATAGGAAGCCAACGGATGAACAGAATATCTGAGTATTGAGATCAAACTGTTTGCTGACATTGGACTCCTCAACTTCTCAAGTCTCTTCAGCTTTAAAGGACCAGTTCAGTATTTTAGAATCTGCACGCTTGAGTGAATCACAACATGCTGGAGATTTAGACAGCAGCCATCTTCACTCACCTGATGTTCAGATCTACTTGACGTGAGCAGACCTGCGACGACAGGATGTTGATGGAGACTCGTCATGAATAACGACGTTTGTTAGACGTGAACGTCTCCACGTCCAGCAGGTCGACGGGTGTTTCTGTCTCACTTCCTGTCTGCCGATGGATGCGAGACGGATGAGAAGGTCTCGTGATCTCGAGGAGCTTATGCGTTGCCTCATGATGTCATCATGTGGAGACTCGCTAAATGATCGACACCATTCCTTTTTTAAAACTCGCACCGGGATCAATTTGTGTTTTGAGACGATGTTCCACGCAGACCGAAGGACGTAATTAAAGCAAAGAATAAAAGGTAGACGCCTTTGAGGTGGAGGCGTCAGCATCTCGTCCCTGTCGACGCATCGCACCGTCAGTACTCCGTTCTGCCCGAAGCTCCTTTCATGTCAGCTTAATTTGACTTCTAGCGAGGAACGTTTTTATTGATTTAACTCTGGTGGAGGTGTTTTCTCTGCTCACGCTTAACTTCCCCCCCCCATCATAAGTCAGCGTGACACTTCTCATCCGACGAGTGGCCCCTCGTTGGCATGAAGCCGGCAGTAATCGCCTCAGACGGACTCCGAGCTCACAGCGCAGAACTTTACGGGCCGATAATGAAGACTGAACGGCAACGAAGAGGATCCAAAGACCCCAAAGCTTCATCCTTAACTTTGTTAGCTGACAAGAGAAGAAAAGCTTCATCTGTTTCCAGCGTGAACACCTTCTGCAAACACAACAGCCATCAGGTTCAGTACGAGCACAGAGCAGGAAGAGAGCCGGCAACATGAGATGTGCTGCCTCATCACATCTCTTTCATCACAAATAACTTTCTGCATTTCTTCAATGGTGAAATTAAAACAACCCGAGCAGAGGGAGCCACGCGGACCACACGAGTTCTAAAAACATCCGAGTCCCCGTGGAGCTGCGTGTAAACATGTCAGACCGGTGAGAGGGTTCAGAGTGGCCTTTCTCTCCGGGGGAGGTTTGGTGCCCCTCCCCCCCTCGCTTACTTCTGAGAGAAGAGGTCTCTGTAGGGGCTGCCGTGCTGCATGCCGATGCCGTAGCCTTTGCTGCTCATGCCGTTCCCCGACACCGTGATGGTGCAGTCGTCGTCCGTCAGGGCGGCGTACTCCAGCACCGCCATGTCCCACAGGAAGGCGTACGGACTCTTCTTCGCCTGAGAGAAGAAGAAGAAGAATTATACTACACTATACTACTGTATACTACATTATACTACACTATACTACTGTATACTACACTATACTACTGTATACTACATTATACTACTGTATACTCCACTATACTACTGTATACTACATTATACTACACTATACTACTGTATACTACACTATACTACTGTATACTACATTATACTACACTATACTACACTATACTACTGTATACTACATTATACTACACTATACTACTGTATACTACACTATACTACTGTATACTACATTATACTACACTATACTACACTATACTACATTATACTACACTATACTACTGTATACTACACTATACTACTGTATACTACACTATACTACTGTATACTACATTATACTACACTATACTACTGTATACTACATTATACTACACTATACTACTGTATACTACATTATACTACACTATACTACTGTATACTACATTATACTACACTATACTACTGTATACTACACTATACTACGCTATACTACTGTATACTACACTATACTACTGTATACTACATTATACTACACTATACTACTGTATACTACACTATACTACTGTATACTACATTATACTACACTATACTACTGTATACTACATTATACTACTGTATACTACATTATACTACACTATACTACATTATACTACACTATACTACATTATACTACTGTATACTACATTATACTACACTATACTACTGTATACTACACTATACTACATTATACTACACTATACTACTGTATACTACATTATACTACACTATACTACATTATACTACACTATACTACTGTATACTACACTATACTACACTATACTACTGTCTACTACATTATACTACTGTATACTACATTATACTACACTATACTACTGTATACTACACTATACTACTGTATACTACATTATACTACACTATACTACTGTATACTACATTATACTACTGTATACTACATTATACTACACTATACTACATTATACTACACTATACTACATTATACTACATTATACTACTGTATACTACACTATACTACTGTATACTACATTATACTACACTATACTACATTATACTACATTATACTACACTATACTACTGTATACTACACTATACTACACTATACTACTGTCTACTACATTATACTACTGTATACTACATTATACTACACTATACTACTGTATACTACACTATACTACATTATACTACACTATACTACTGTCTACTACATTATACTACAGGTGGTGCATGAACACGTCATGAGGCCGGTGGCTCCCGTGACTTTCTCTGCATGTTGTTGTTTTCGTGTTCGTCACAACAGGAAGTGTGAAGATGAAAAGCAGCGAGACCTGCCGGACCAAACGACACCAAACTAACGTCCACGGAGGAGAGATGCTAAGCTAACCCAGCTAGGACCTGAGGCTACTCCATCACCCAGCATGCATCCTGGCTGTCTGACAGCAGCGGGAGGCCGGTGAGTGTTGAGCCCACGTCTTCACAGAGACCTGGATCCACGGTGGTCCAGGATCAAGCAGGCCTCTGGTGGACTCAAACACAGATGAAGTTCCTCATGTTGAGTTCTTCATGTGAAGATGTCGGCCATGTTCTCTGATGATGCTGATTTAAAACAATACACTAAAGGAATGTTCTTCTGTTGTTGTTTCGTTTCTCATGTGTTTGTTGTTGTTGTTTGTTGCTAAAGCTGAATGTCATTGGTTCCTTCCTGTGTTGTTGCATCGTGACTTCCTGCTCTTCTCGCACCATAATTACGTCCACGTAGAAGCTTCAAAATAAAAGCACTGCTCTGGATATTCTCTACCGTCGAACACCGACTGTCACTTCAGTTTCCCGTCATTGTTGTTTCTCCATGAATTGCTGTATACATGCTGTATTTGTCCTTCGTGTTTCATTTTATCAAAGGAGGTGCGTCCTCCCCTCTGTGAGGAGGAGGAGGATGAGGAGGAGGTGACAACGCTCGTATAAAAGCATCAGCGGGGGGAAAGTAAGTGGATGAGGGTGTTTTTCACTGTGTCAGCAGTTTGCACATCAACCTGCTCGCTGTCTCTGGTAATTGTTTCCACACACACACGCACACGCACACACACACACACACACACACACACACACACACACACACACACACTTCTTCTTAAAGAACACAACAACATAGGTGTGACAATCGGAGACATTTATGAATTGTGTGAAATGAGTCATTCCAAAAAAGAATAACTTTTTGCCCACACAACAGATTTATGAAGCAAAAATTAAAATATCTTTTTTTTAGTAAGAAAGAAAATACTCGTACAGGTAAATTCTGGGAGTATTTAGTCCATTAAGTGTTTATCAGTTAGTGAAGACATCGAGGCGTTAATATCTGAGGGCTGAGAACACGATGTCGTCACTAAACCAACCAACGGGCGTTTCGTTATTCATTGGGAAAACTGAGCACAACTACAGCAAGCAAGGAGGGTCAAATCAGACAGGAGGATCATTTCACTGTTGGATAAAGTTTGTTGTTTGAACACAGATCTCAGACATAATATTTCTTATTATTATTAACGATAGGGCCGATGAATAAAAGTGTAAAATAAACGGTAACTGAAAATTTAAAATGAACGAGTCTAACACAGAAGCTTCTTCGTCACGTCCTCTTTCTGTTTCTAGTCTCTGATCTCTGATCACGTTTCATTCTGAACAACCAATCAGAGGAGAGCTAGTAACGTTAGCAGCACCGCTAACGGCTAACCAACAGGAGGAGAGCTAGTAACGTTAGCAGCACCGCTAACGGCTAACCAACAGGAGGAGAGCTAGTAATGTTAGCAGCACCGCTAACAGCTAACCAACAGGAGGAGAGCTAGTAACGTAACAGCACCGCTAACAGCTAACCAACAGGAGGAGAGCTAGTAACGTAACAGCACCGCTAACAGCTAACCAACAGGAGGAGAGCTAGTAACGTAACAGCACCGCTAACAGCTAACCAACAGGAGGAGAGCTAGTAACGTAACAGCACCGCTAACAGCTAACCAACAGGAGGAGAGCTAGTAACGTAACAGCACCGCTAACGGCTAACCAACAGGAGGAGAGCTAGTAACGTAACAGCACCGCTAACAGCTAACCAACAGGAGGAGAGCTAGTAACGTAACAGCACCGCTAACAGCTAACCAACAGGAGGAGAGCTAGTAACGTAACAGCACCGCTAACGGCTAACCAACAGGAGGAGAGCTAGTAACGTAACAGCACCGCTAACAGCTAACCAACAGGAGGAGAGCTAGTAACGTAACAGCACCGCTAACGGCTAACCAACAGGAGGAGAGCTAGTAACGTAACAGCACCGCTAACAGCTAACCAACAGGAGGAGAGCTAGTAACGTAACAGCACCGCTAACAGCTAACCAACAGGAGGAGAGCTAGTAACGTAACAGCACCGCTAACGGCTAACCAACAGCGGTTCACTTCAGTTACACTATGATGCCTTCGGGCTCTGCTCAGTGAACATGAGTACTGGCTGAAGGTTCATTATAACGTTATCATGATGTGTTCACATGTCATCTGTAAAATGTAGTTTTAGTGATAAACTAGAATAAATCCAGTAGTTTGAAGGAGATGTTTTCACATGAATATAAAATAGATATTAGAGATGAATTATGTGTACCTTCTAACACAAGCTCTAAACACATTATTATACTTCATTAAAGATAATAATTCTCATAAAAATACAATCTTTCATTTCATTATCATTTAAATGGTGTTTTTTTTAAAGACAAAACTATAAATTATTTTAACAAAGTAAAAGTACAACATTTAGTACTTTTGATGGTTTACTGACTTCAGAGTAGATTAAATAATAATAAATAATCTGGATCCTTGTAGAGCAGCTGTGGAACAACACACACATCTGTATCTGTTAGTAAGGATCATCAATGATCGGTTACTAATATCACGTTATATTTGCTCCTTTTCTCGTCTGTGCTGATCTGATCTGTGACTCTGATCCAAAACACAAGCCGAGCGACTCTGTTGGAAAAGAACGCGCTCGACAATATCGATCAAACTGATTAGAACGTGTGCGTGAGTAACTCTGAGGTTTAGAGCAGAGACAACGTCGCAGAGCACAGAGAGAGAGTTCACTAATGGAGCCCATTCTTCTACAACGCTAATTTATCATCGGCTCTTTGGGAGATCTATGAGCATCATAATGTACAGCAGAGAAACACACACACTCACACACATACACACTCACACTCACACACATACACACACACACTCACACACTCACACACATACACACTCACACTCACACACAGCCTCACTAATCGGTGTATTGTGACACCGCTGTTGCAGTTAAGTAATGGGTAAACAGAGGAGTGTCTTTGTGTGTTTGCCCACTGTGAATAAAACAAGAGTGTCTGTGTGTGCTGACAATACAGCTCTATGTGTACACACACACACACACACACACACACACACACACACTAAACAGCCTGTGAAAATCATCATGAATCAGTGAAAACACACTTCACATCTCACACTTTGTGACTGACAGACCGGCTCATTAACTCACAATTCAAACAAGAGTCTCAGACAAGAAGATTACAAATGCAAATATAATTCATATATACGTGTGTGTGTGTGTGTGTGTGTGTGTGTGTCGTTGATGCAGGAGACGAGGAGAGTCGTTTATTCTTCATGACGTCCATGTTTGTTTGTTGATTGATGTCAGAGTTAGATTCTTTTGATTTGACCTATGAATGAGGTGCTTTTTAGGCACATTTGAACGGTCGCTATATAACTTAGGTAACACTACCTCACTTCACACACACAACACACTCTCCTACCTTACCAACAGTGGACCGTCATGCTATTCTAACCAAGTCTGGACTTGTGTTTCTGGTCATTTTGAAAAAAAGTCAAATGGAATAGAAAATGTACGTTTAAGGTCTTTAAACAGTATATGACTGCAAATGTGCTTTTAGATTTTTTAAAGAAACTGCCAAGAGGGGACTAGCGTCTCTGAGTGACGTCTACCTATCAAAGAGGGGTCTTCAATACATAGTGGAACTACACGCATCTATTCTTTCAGTCTTTCTTTAACCACAATATGGATAATTAGACTTTAGTGTTATCAGTATTTGGACATTTCTCTGTGATACCAATATCATAAAAATCATCATGGAAACTTTGAATGATCTTATATCACGGACTGAAGTATTAGCAACAAGTTGACTTCATCTAATCTTTAATCATATATAAACATTTTGAAGTCACATTTTAAGATTGATCACAAGAGTACATTAAATGTAATTTTCTCCATGGGGAATTCACACACACACACACACACACACACACACACACACACACACACACACACACACACACACACCTTGCGTATGCCCTCGGACGGGCTGGACACGGAGAAGTCCATGCCGTTGCTCTTGCTGACGGTCCTCCACAGCTCTGCGTAGGTGCTGTCCTGCTCCAGAGGGTTGGTGCCTTTGTTCCTGAAGTAGTCGTAGACGGCCGAGTCCCTCACGGTGCCGTAGTCCACGTCCATCTGCCGCGCCAAGTCCTGGAACGACCTGGAGGACAACGAAGACCACGAGTGAGGAGCTTTTTGTCTTTGTTTCTGGACATCTCGTCATGAGTTTGATAAGTCGAGCTGCTGATTGTTGAGTTTTGTAGTGTTGATTTGATTCGATTTAGAATCCGCTCCAGTTTAACCGAACACAACCAAACTGTGAGGTTTTCTGAGCATTTAAAGACAAAATCACAAAGCTTCACATTTCATGTACTCATTGAGCTGCTCAGTTATGTTTTCTATCTCTTGTATTTTAAGGATGTCAGCTGTTCTGTTCACGTTGGTTTGAAAGCTGTAAATATAATCTATCACTTCTTCAGAGAACATATGTGGCAATAAACTGATCTCAGGTCTTTTGTTGAAGCCTGAGAACTGAAGAGTTGGGAGACCGGTTTTTAATCAACGACGCCCACGAGACCAAATAATTATTTTCTCCAGCTGCCTCGGGATGTTTGAACAACACACAGTTTCTTGTTTTAATAAGAAACAACAGCAGCAGCATTTCATCAAAACAAACACCGGCAAGAATATTGATTTTTCTAATAAACAAAAGTAGAGGTGAAAATAAAACAAGATTCATTCGAAGCTCGCTCTGAAAAATGATGATTGAATTTTAAAAGCCCATCATGTACAATATGAGTCGTGTTCTTTATTAACAGAAATCAATGGATATTTATGTAAATGTCTTTGATGGTTTCTGTTTTCAGGACTTTTTGTGTCACTTGGATGTATATAAAACTGTGACTGCATGATTTTAGATGAATGAAACAATGTGAACCCTAAAACACAACAGTGTCTCTTTATTCTGGTAAAACGATGGAACATTCATTTAGATGTTTTGGGATGTTTGTGATACTTATTATTTTAGATGATTTGGACGAGAGAAAATTAGCCGTAAACATCTGAATTAAAAACTAAAAATGTTTAGTTACAAACTAATTTGTTTATAGAAACCATATTGAAAGACATTTTTAAGGCTTAAATGTGTTTAAAAAAACTTCCAATCTGACAGAAATAATGTGGTGGAAACAGAATCAGGACGAATCTCTGACACAGTTTGAATGAAGCGAGAGTCACGAAGTGTTGATGAGCTCCGACTGAACATGTGGTTCTACTAACAAGCGGTTTATTACAATGACAGGTGACACGCAACGCATTCGTGCAGCAGCTGGTCGGACGCCGATGGGACCCGTCAGGGATTCAGAGGGAGGTCTGGGTCTACCCGGAGGTTCAGGTTCACGACCTCATCGTGCAGCTCAGACTGACGTCCCGTTCTCCCGGTGGGCGGGATCAATCGCTCACGTGATGTTTAATATGGTGGATTGGATTTGCTCTTGATGTTCACATTCATTCCATATTAATTGTGCTCGTTGTTACCGGATGAAGACGTGCTGCTGTCAGGACGCCGTCGACTGAAACCTTCATAACGGCAGAGCTTTAATTGGATAATTGCAGCGCTGCTGGAGGTTAGAGATGAAGTCTAATTGGATTTTACGTATGGAGTGTAATCCAGTCAGCGTGTCTCCCTCGGGGCGACTCGACACCTTCATCCAAAAACATCATTAACAGTCGAGTAATTGATCTGGAATTGGCTTCAAACAGGATCCCTCTCAGACGCACAGGTGTGTTTTCTGCCCTTTTGATTCATATTCTTCTTCATTTCTTTATTTCTGGGCATCGGTTCTGCCGTTTGTTTCTCTGTGAATGAATAAAAGCTCCAATTTAAAATAAAGTACTTTTACATTTATCCGCTACAGACGGATGAGTTTGAAGAAGATCAACCTGTAAAGTGACAATCGAGATTCTCTTCTTTTAACTCAACTTAAATGAATGAACATTAACAGCTTGTGTTCAAAATCAAGCCACTATGAACCATGATTCCTCTCAAACGGACCGGTGAAAGCTGCACCTGAATCAGATTCAAACGACTCGTTGCAGATCAATATTTAAATGTTGCTTCTGATTCTGAACAAAAAGAGGGAGAAGCCTAGAAATACCCACAATGCCTTGTGTTTGAGGGTCGTTGCTTGTAGTTGATTCAGTGAAATGAAGTGAACTAAACGGCAGCTTCTCTTCTGGAATAAAGACGGAGGACAACTAAATAATGTGATGTGTTTTTGTTTCAGACAGATTTCAGATGTGTGTTTAAATTCATCTGGTTCTGTCTCTTCTCTCTGCAGCGATTCTATATTTACTTGGAACCACTTGAGAGGAAATAACGTTTCAAACGAACTGAGCAAAAAGACGAAGCAGTAGATTCTGAAAAGCATAAAGTCACAAAGAAATGTGGCGGAAAGTGGCTTCACACACACACACATACGCATGCACACGCTCACTCACACACACACACACACACGCTCACACACACACACACACTGAGCTAACAGATGTAATATATTTATTGTTGTTGAATGAATGTCTATTTGCCCAAACACAATGTTTTAAGTGTTTATAACTAATGAGCGTGACTTGAATGTTTTTCTCTAAACTTTTATCTTCGTTGGACTTTTATGTTTGTGTGATTTTAAATGTACTTCCGCTCACTTGAACTCGTTTTCTCTCACTTTTAATCTCAGGAAAAGCTCAAATGGTTTGGATGTTGCTGGCGGGTTTGTAATTGTTCTCCTGTATGCTGCTGCTGCTGCTGCGTGGTGTTTATCTCCCTGCGCTGCTGAAGCGTCTGCTCGGTACGGACGCTGGTTCGGATCTCAAAATGATAAATGTACAGTATAATGGTACAGGCATTAAAAACAAGATGGTACATCATATTTAGAACACTTTCAGACACTGAAGACATCTGAAAGCTCTCTCTACGTCTTTGCGGGGCAGAGCAGATCGGTTGTAATGCTCACTGGTCCGTGGTAGTCCCGAGGGTTCGGTAACACCTGGATCAATCATCCCATAACATGCTGGTGCAATGTAAACGCTGTTCACCGCTCCAGTAAACAGGACGGACCTCAGATATGACACACGGCGACGGGAGACACTTCTAGTCCGCTCTAGTTCTCGTTGAGCCCTTTCACTCAGCTACCAGCCAGAGAGCTAACGGTATGCTAGCATGAAGCTAACGTTAGATTCAAAGTCAGTAACATCGTAGATACTGTGGACAAGCAGCAGCGTGTCGTTAACAACAGCACTAGCTGGATGTCCGGTTACGTCATCGTCCAAAATAATCAGAGGACGAAGAGCTGAAAGTAAAACACTCAGAAATAAAATGTTGTGATGTATTTGTAGTCAGCGCATGAGTTAAGAACAGTGAGGAGAGGAGGAGTCTGTGTTCACGTCACGATGCTCAAACAGTCAGAGGTCCTCGTGTTCAGTGTGAAGATGTCGACCATCTCAGAGGATCGTTTACATTCATTATGATGCAAATTCAAAAAGACAGCACTACAGGAATAAACCTTCTTCTTTCGTTTGTCGTGCGGTTGTTGTGTTGGAAATGGACGACTACTGAATTGTGTTGTGCATCCCTGTGATGCATAATGACATCATCCATCCAGACCCTGGATTAAACGACACGAACAGGGATTTTACAAACAGTAAGCCGTGACATACACTAATATCCTGCGTCCTATGAAAGCTGTTGTAACGTGTCAATCATCCTGATTCTCAGCTGGACGTCAGGATTCAATGAAAGCTTCCATTAGAGCGGTGAAGAGGTTCACAGTGCTGCAGGACAGCGGCCGCTCTGTGATGGAGTGTGATATTGCAGTGATGACAGGCTTCACACAGGGAGGAGGAAACATCATCCGGCAAAGATGCTTTTCCAGTCAGGAGGAAGACTCCCCGCCGTCCGAGGAGGCTTTAAAGAAGTCTCCATCAAATGCAAATCTCCACTTCAGCATCCATTGAATGTCTGTAACCGCCGAGTCTCAGTGCTCAGCATTTACTCGGCCCTCACTTAGTCACCGCGGCGCGATGTGCTGATGGAAATGTCAGCTTGGATTCTCAGAGAATAAAAGAGATGGAGGTGAACTTACTGTTTCTTACATTTAGATTGAAAATGAGAGATAACATTATGTATTCATACACAAGACAAAAAATACACGACGATGTACCGTACTTCCCGGACTATAGAGCGCACCTGTGTATAGGCCGCACCGGCACACAGATAAGCTGCACTGGTCTATAAGCAGCAGGTGTCCCCGTTGAACGGCAAGATGCTTTTAACAGTACTAAAGTTGTCTTCTTCTCTGAACATCATAACATGTCTGACTCGCTAGCTTCTAAGCTAATTTTAACATTACCGCCAATGGGGAAATGCTAACTGCGATTTGCATTCGCGAATATACCGGTAATATATCTTCGTACATCTTTTCATGCTTCATGCAGACATACTTACAGACTAAGGTCTCTCAAGGCTGCCAAACGGAAGAAGTAAACCGAAGCAGCGTGTCTTCTCATTACAATCTAAAAGCAACGAGGCAATGACTGTTGTTGCTCGTAGCTCGGAATAGCATGTACGGCTAACTGGCTTGGCAGTTGCTGCTCGCACAACGAGCTCCAACAACAGCTGATTCCTCCACAGAAATGCAGACTTTTACTGAACTGTAAAAGCCTGCGGAGGAATCAGCATACAACGTATTTATGTTTGTCTTTAATTTAATATAAATGTATTCAATCCTCTTAAACTCTAAGAGAGTGCATGGCCTCAGTGTTAACTCATAATATTATAATGTTATGTGTAAATCTGTAAATAAGTTAATTAAAACAGATTGGATTCTGTTCATGGACTCATTAAAAAGATTAAGCTATAAAGAAATGATTAAAGATGTAACAAACAGAAAAGGGAAGAAATGGTAAAAATATTGGTTTTGTACCAAGAAGTTAAGACAATTTCACTGAATTCTAAAGTTTGAACGAAGATGTGGAACTCAGATACAGCGTTACTTATTATATTCTAGTTAAAACAGACTGAGATTATGAACGTATCTGCAAACATTCATGCTGCCACGTAACCACAACGTCACTGGTTCGATTCCAGCCGGGAACCTTTTGTTTCATGTCAACAAGAAAGCATCGGCGTGATCAGACTTCATCAGAAACACAATTTCACATCATTTCTAAACTGATTCATTGACGCTTTCTTAGCTGCCCATCAGAGATCTTTGTGTGCGTGCGTGCATGTGTGTGTGTGTGTGTGTGTGTGCGTGTGTGTGTGTGTCTCACCGTATGGCGTGGTCCATGCGTGACACGGTGAGGTACGCTGCCAGGTTGGCGGTGTAGGACGAACACACGATGAGGGTGAAGAGCCACCAGCTGCCCATGACGATCCTCAGGGCCGCCGAGCCGACCACGCCTTCCCCACCTACACACACACACACATACAGTCCTACATTACCGAGAGTGGACTTTCAACCAAGAGAGGACGTCTGTTTCTGGTCGTTTCAAAAAACAGAAAAAATAGAAAATAAAATTATGTTTCTGGTCTTGGCTGCATGCAGGAATATCAAGAGCTGCAGTATTAGCAAGAAAATGAAAAAGTAACATTTTAAAGATTGATCACAACAGTGTGTTTGTTTTAATATCCTTTTCGGGGAATTCATATTCTTCTGTGTTATTGTTGGTCATTTTTATGAACTGTATGGAATATTGAAGACGGCATTTTAAAGAGAGCTCCCTTCATCCTGTAGATTATAATTTATTTTGTATTTAAGGAAAGTAAATCTCAATCGTAGGCCGGGTTTGAATCGTGCAACGACTACACTTTGTGTTTTTAAACTCATTCATGAATACAGTGAGGTCAGAATAAAGATATTGATTCATTCTTTGTTATCAAGGACAATCTGCTCTACTAATTTGCTCCCTCTTGTCCGGTCAAATAAAGTGGAAATAACAGATTGTTCACTGTTTCTTCAACATGTACACACAAACACACACACACACACACACACACACACACACACACACACACACACACACACACACACACACACACACACACACACACACACACACACACACGCACACACACACAGGTGACTACTACATCCAGGTCATTAATCACAGATGTACAGGTGTTTTGTAAACTGATCTGAGAGCTGCTGCGTGTTGAGAGTCCAGCTTCAGAACACTCAGGTGTTTCAGAGGACACACGCAGTGGGGATTCAAACCTGTGACCTCTCAGTTACAGGTGACCAGCAGTCAAGCAGCAGGAGAGAGAGAGCGCTGCTTCATCACAGCGAGCGGAGCTGCTGCATCTAATCACAACCCCGTTAGGTCTAAAAGGTTTCCCAGGCAACCAGCCAGACCATAATAGATGCAGCTGGGTGCCTCTGCTGGGAAAGTGTGTGTGTGTGTGTGTGTGTGTGTGTGTGTGTGTGTGTGTTCTTCTTCTTCTACCTTTTTGAGGACAGAGTCGAGTTGTAGACCTTGAGATTAGGACACTTTTAAAAAGGGAGGACATTTTGGGAAACTAATGACTCATGTCTTTTGAAAGATGAGGCTAGTTCTATTTAGTGAGGACACGTTAGGAAGTGAGGACAGTATCAATCATCGTCAACTTGTTCTTCGTCAACAGAGATTCCTCCAACAGTCTGCTGATGGCGGTGGAAGGTCCTGCAGGAGGACATTTGGAAGTCCTGGTGAGGACGTACAGGTATTTAGAGGACCTTTGTTGGTAAGTGAGACCTTTTGTAGGGTGAGATCTTTTTGTTTTTTGGAAAGCGAGACCCTTCTGGAAGGTTCGGACATTTTTTGGTAACTGAGATTATTTTGGAAGAGAAGAAATAACATTTTATGGAAAAGATTTTTCAGCCAAATTGTTGACATTTTAAAGACGAGGAGAACTTTAGAGGAGAGAAAGGTTATTGTTTGGAAATTGGTTTGGCCTCATTTCAGTGTTTGGACTAGAATAATGTTTTAGGACGAGGTTAGTTGTTAGAGAATATTTATTAAGTCAGTGAAGGTCCTCACAAGTACAGAAGCACAAATATGAGAGTCGGCTTCATAACACTCCTCAAAGTTTAATCCTGAAACGTTTTACTGTGTTTGTGTTGCATTTATCAATACTTTCAACTGCAACAAAGCAGCTCTGTCTCCTAAAAACAACATCCTCATACAACCAAACTGCATTGTGAATTATGAATTTACGTCAACCACGTGTTTAAAACTTCGACTGCAATCCTGGAGAAAATATGTTTCCCTCGAAACGCAGTTGAGAATGTAGTTTAGTTGCATTGGACGGTGTTTTACAAGAGACGGGGTTGAACAAAGTGGATCCACAAACCTTCCCACACAGAAAACCTACGTTTATTACATCACTCTTACATTTCCTGGAGCTCTGTGTAATATAAGCCTCCCTCTGATTCATTTAAGCACTCTCAAGTTTGATGTCCTTGTTTCTGCTTCTCTGTTAAATATTTCAGACGCGATACAAATCCTCCCGTGATTATTGTTTCCCTTCTGCTGTTGCTGTGTAATCCGTGTAACCGCTCCAAATTAAAGCCTCCCCTCCCCCGAAATCAAATTGAAATCCGTCTTTACAAGGCAGATCATCTTCCCTTTGCTGTGATCAGCCCTGATTGGTTTCAGCCAAACACTGAGCTGCTTCACCGTGAGAACATTTTAAAAGATCAGCACAATGAGACACGTAGCTGATCTGAACTGTGTTCATCAGCAAATGTTAACGACTGTCTGACTTTTTAACCTATTCAGCAACAACTACGAACATGTTAGGCACAGAGCAACATTAGCATTCATCATATTTGTGTTTCGTCAACTGAGCAAACTTGTTGGTCAAAGTTCACCAAAGTTAAAGTCGATGCAAAAGGTTTCCACACATTTTTCTTTCAAATGGATCGATTTTTTAAATTGAAATGCTGATGCGGCCCAGCTTTAAAAGTGACGTAATTAAAGTAGTGAGCAGGGAAAGGTTCAGTGTTTTCAAACCTGCGATGGTGCGGTTACACCAAACGTGAAGCAATAATATACCAAGTTGATGCAAAGACACAAAGTGTTCGTGGAAGACTGTGTTGAGATTGTTGGACATACTGACGTTGAATCAGAAATGGAAACGAATGATTGTAATCGTCTGAGTTCACGAGCGTCTTTCCTCTCACCTTGATGAACGAACGCTCCGTAGACAATCCAGATGGCGCTGTGCAGGGAGCCCGACCCCACGCCGCCGTTGTGGGGCTGGCCTGGCGGTGCATTCTGGGTAGAGGAGCGCAGCGCCTGCAGCCTGTTGAGCAGGAAGATGAGCACTCCCACCACGGGGATGGCGGCGGCGATGCAGGCCCAGACGGCGAGGTCAAAGGGTGCAAACAGAGAGAAGATGTTGATCTTTTCTTCAGGTTTTCGCAGAAGGATGCCGACGCTGTAGTCCAGGTAACGCTTGCTGAAGTCGACCACGTTCTCCCTCTCTGGTGTGATGGTGATGGCCGACACCGCCAGGTCGGCTCTCTGGAGGAGGAGGAGGAGGAGGAGGAGGAGGGAGGGGCAGACAGGTGGTGTTTAGCCAATCAGCAACAAGTATTCATGTTTTGGTGGCCAGCAGGGACACAATATGACCCTGTGTTAACAGTCCGTTTCTAGTGAACCATGTGACCCTTTATCTCCTCCGCCAGTTGCATTCCAGCTTTACCTTGTTGATGAGGTCACCGATCATGCCGTTCCACGAGCCGTTGGGAAGCTGAGATCCATATTTACTGTCTGCCACCTGGAGGAGAGATTCGTAACTTTAGTGAGTTCATGTCACCAGCTCAGAAAGCTACCACCAAGGTTCAACCTCATGATCAAATACAATGAAACTGTAGTTATTCATCCAATACTCAGGCTTCAACACGGCTGGAGTCATCGATACAACATGTGGTTCTGTATCAATGTGACACTCACCCATCAACAGACACTTATAAGCTTTGGACACCAAAGACAGTGTCAGAAAGCAAATTCTCACAATGTGATGCAGCTACGACCCACCAAATACTGTCTCCTGGTAGATTTTGAGTCTCTATTTTCCACTTTTTCATAGTTGCTGTTGTTTTGTGTGTCTTTGTAGTTGTTTTGTGTGTCTTTGTAGTTGTTGTGTGTGTCTCTGTAGTTGTTTTGTGTCTCTTTGTAGTTGTTGTGTGTGTCTTTGTAGTTGTTTTGTGTCTCTTTGTAGTTGTTGTGTGTGTCTTTGTAGTTGTTCTGTGTGTCTTTGTAGTTGTTTTGTGTGTCTTTGTAGTTGTTTTGTGTGTCTTTGTAGTTGTTTTGTGTGTCTTTGTAGTTGTTTTGTGTGTATCTGTAGTTGTTTTGTGTCTCTTTGTAGTTGTTTTGTGTCTCTGTAGTTGTTTTGTGTCTCTTTGTAGTTGTTTTGTGTGTCTCTGTAGTTGTTTTGTGTGTCTCTGTAGTTGTTTTGTGTGTCTTTGTAGTTGTTTTGTGTGTCTTTGTAGTTTTTTTGTGTGTCTTTGTAGTTTTTTTGTGTGTCTTTGTAGTTGTTTTGTGTGTCTTTGTAGTTGTTTTGTGTCTCTTTGTAGTTGTTTTGTGTGTCTCTGTAGTTGTTTTGTGTCTCTTTGTAGTTTGTATTCCCGTTTCATGGTCATTGTGAGTCTCTTTGTGTCTCTTTGCAGCTGTTTTGGTCTCAATGTTGATTTTTTGTTTCTCTTCACAGTTGCTTTGTATCTCATTGTCGTTCTTTGGTCGCCTGTCATAGTAATTTTAACTCTTTTTGGTCATTTTGAGGCTCTTCCTGGTTGGTAAGTATCTCTTTGAGTTGGTATTTTGTCGGTGAGCCCTGGGCCCGTGAGGCTCATACAGTCATCCATCCATGGTTTGAATAAAGTGAAAAACAACATGTTTTAACACTATGATCACAAGGTTATGAGCACATGAGAGCAGTGCAGAAGGATGATGTGATTTGATGAGATGTCTCTGCACTTCTTTAAACATTTATAATGTAGCGTCACACGTGTGTTCACACGCGCAGTCTGATGCTTCAAAAGTGACAAACCAATCTCATCATCATCCACAAAAGCCTCTTAAACCTAAATCAGGACGGAGTTCCTTCATTCATCTGGACTGTGTGCATTAGATGTTTGATGACACCTGAACTAAACTCAGTCCCACCTGGTAGATCTCATATTTGAAGCCCAGAATCTTGGCGAGGGCGTCCAGGACGTCGATGGAGAAGCCTTTATATCTCTTGGGCTGCCCGAGGATGTTCTCTGCCACCATGACGAAAGGATCCTCCTGCAGAGACAGAGAGAGAGAGAGAGGTGTTGTCAAACATTAAAGCCTCAGCACCGAAGAACAAAAACAGAGTTACTTTACTGCGTTCAACTGACTGCAGCTTCAGAGAGCAAAGTGAACTTGTGTCTGGATCGAGGTCATGTGCGGCAATACATTTTGAATGGAGTCACATGGAGAGCCAGTGAATGGCTGAGATTTCATAAAGTATCTTCTTAACAGTGTACTTATAGGCCATCGCATTGAATTATGTGTACAATAGACAAATTCATAATGAGTGTTATTCATACTGAGACGTGAATGCAAATTGGCAGTAATTCAGATAATATATAAATGAATCCCTGAAGCAATTATGCATCATAAACTGAGATTACATTTACATTTAGGAGAGCTATTGTACAATTATTACCATGTCAGGAACGCAGCTCAATGCATAGTCTTCATAAACCATATGCTCTTTGTGCACACAAATTTAAATTCCGCACACAAAGTCTGTGTGTGTCTGTAGCTGGTAGTGTGTGTGTGTCTGTAGCTGGTAGTGTGTGTGTGTGTGTGTGTCTGTAGCTGGTAGTGTGTGTGTCTGTAGCTGGTAGTGTGTGTGTCTGTAGCTGGTAGTGTGTGTCTGTAGCTGGTCGTGTGTGTCTGTAGCTGGTCGTGTGTGTCTGTGCTGGTCGTGTGTGTCTGTGCTGGTCGTGTGTGTCTGTGCTGGTCGTGTGTGTATGTGCTGGTCGTGTGTGTCTGTGCTGGTCGTGTGTGTCTGTGCTGGTCGTGTGTGTCTGTAGCTGGTCGTGTGTGTCTGTGCTGGTCGTGTGTGTCTGTGCTGGTCGTGTGTGTCTGTAGCTGGTCGTGTGTGTCTGTAGCTGGTCGTGTGTGTCTGTGCTGGTCGTGTGTGTCTGTGCTGGTTGTGTGTGTCTGTATCTGGTCGTGTGTGTCTGTAGCTGGTCGTGTGTGTCTGTAGCTGGTAGCGTGTGTCTGTGCTGGTCGTGTGTGTCTGTGCTGGTCGTGTGTGTCTGTGCTGGTCGTGTGTGTCTGTAGCTGGTCGTGTGTGTCTGTAGCTGGTCGTGTGTGTCTGTGCTGGTCGTGTGTGTCTGTGCTGGTCGTGTGTGTCTGTAGCTGGTCGTGTGTGTCTGTGCTGGTCGTGTGTGTCTGTGCTGGTCGTGTGTGTCTGTGCTGGTCGTGTGTGTCTGTGCTGGTCGTGTGTGTCTGTGCTGGTCGTGTGTGTCTGTGCTGGTCGTGTGCGTCTGTAGCTGGTCGTGTGCGTCTGTGCTGGTCGTGTGTGTCTGTGCTGGTCGTGTGTGTCTGTAGCTGGTCGTGTGTGTCTGTAGCTGGTCGTGTGTGTCTGTGCTGGTCGTGTGTGTCTGTGCTGGTCGTGTGTGTCTGTGCTGGTCGTGTGTGTCTGTGCTGGTCGTGTGTGTCTGTGCTGGTCGTGTGTGTCTGTAGCTGGTCGTGTGTGTCTGTAGCTGGTCGTGTGTGTCTGTGCTGGTCGTGTGTCTGTGCTGGTCGTGTGTGTCTGTGCTGGTCGTGTGTGTCTGTAGCTGGTCGTGTGTGTCTGTAGCTGGTCGTGTGTGTCTGTGCTGGTCGTGTGTCTGTGCTGGTCGTGTGTGTCTGTGCTGGTCGTGTGTGTCTGTGCTGGTCGTGTGTGTCTGTAGCTGGTCGTGTGTGTCTGTAGCTGGTCGTGTGTGTCTGTGCTGGTTGTGTGTGTCTGTGCTGGTTGTGTGTGTCTGTATCTGGTTGTGTGTGTCTGTAGCTGGTCGTGTGTGTCTGTAGCTGGTAGCGTGTGTCTGTGCTGGTCGTGTGTGTCTGTGCTGGTCGTGTGTGTCTGTGCTGGTTGTGTGTGTCTGTATCTGGTCGTGTGTGTCTGTAGCTGGTAGTGTGTGTCTGTAGCTGGTAGCGTGTGTGTGTCTGTAGCTGGTCGTGTGTGTCTGTGCTGGTTGTGTGTGTCTGTATCTGGTCGTGTGTGTCTGTAGCTGGTAGTGTGTGTCTGTAGCTGGTAGCGTGTGTGTGTCTGTAGCTGGTCGTGTGTGTCTGTGCTGGTCGTGTGTGTCTGTAGCTGGTCGTGTGTGATTATTAAATCATTAAATCATACTGGGATGTTTGCTGAAATTGATAGGATGGCCCTAGAACATGTTCCACCAGCCGCCACTGCACAGATGCATCCTTGTACATCTAGTACATGCATAGTACTGTAGGAGTACATCTCAAAGTCATTGGGATGTATTGTGTCTAATCTCACTTTATCTCTCATCTCATCCTCTGTAGCTTCACTGACACTGCAGCTCAGACTGCGTAACTTGTGAAACTCTTTAATTGGATGAAAGCTATTTTTAATCTCCCACATGCACGTTAACACAAGTATCTTCTGATTACTTGTACTGTGAGTAGTTTTACTGTTGCGGACTGAATGGTTATGGCAGTGAAATGTGATCAAATAAACTGTTGAACATCTCGTGTCACCTACCAGTAAAGTGACCACTTTCACCGTCACTCCCTGCATGCCGTTCTCTATGCGACTCTCCTTCAGACTCCCGTTCAGACCGTGAACCGAGTCCCACGTAGCCAGCTGCAGAAAAACAAGAGACAGAGAGATGAACAGAGAGATGTACAGACTGATGTACAGACTGATGTACAGACTGATGAACAGACTGATGTACAGACTGATGAACAGACTGATGTACAGACTGATGTACAGACTGATGTACAGACTGATGTACAGACTGATGTACAGACTGATGAACAGACTGATGAACAGACTGATGTACAGACTGATGAACAGACTGATGTTCAGACTGATGTACAGACTGATGAACAGACTGATGTACAGACTGATGTTCAGACTGATGTACAGACTGATGTTCAGACTGATGTACAGACTGATGAACAGACTGATGTACAGACTGATGTACAGACTGATGAACAGACTGATGTACAGACTGATGAACAGACTGATGAACAGACTGATGTACAGACTGATGAACAGACTGATGTTCAGACTGATGTACAGACTGATGAACAGACTGATGTACAGACTGATGTACAGACTGATGTACAGACTGATGTACAGACTGATGTACAGACTGATGAACAGACTGATGTTCAGACTGATGTACAGACCGATGAACAGACCGATGTACAGACCGATGTTCAGACCGATGTACAGACCGATGAACAGACCGATGTACAGACTGATGTTCAGACTGATGAACAGACTGATGTACAGACTGATGTACAGACTGATGTTCATACTGATGTACAGACTGATGTACAGACTGATGAACAGACTGATGTTCAGACTGATGTACAGACTGATGTACAGACTGATGAACAGACTGATGTACAGACTGATGTTCAGACTGATGAACAGACTGATGTACAGACTGATGTTCAGACTGATGAACAGACTGATGTACAGACTGATGTACAGACTGATGTACAGACTGATGTACAGACTGATGTACAGACTGATGAACAGACTGATGAACAGACTGATGTACAGACTGATGTACAGACTGATGTACAGACTGATGAACAGACTGATGTTCAGACTGATGTACAGACTGATGTTCAGACTGATGAACAGACTGATGTACAGACTGATGTTCAGACTGATGTACAGACTGATGTACAGACTGATGTTCAGACTGATGTTCAGACTGATGTACAGACTGATGTACAGACTGATGTACAGACTGATGTTCAGACTGATGTACAGACTGATGTACAGACTGATGTACAGACTGATGTTCAGA
>NC_136654.1:937973-950473 GCF_949748355.1 Melanostigma gelatinosum
AACACCCGGGGGGGGGGGGGAGAGGACCAGAGAGACTCGAGAGGAACGAAGAGAAATTACATTTCAATCTCCATCAGGTGTGATCTGGAGGCGGGGGGGGGGGGGGGGGGAGTGTTTCATCTTGGCCTGGCATGGACGGCACAGAGAGATGGAGATTCTGACAACACACTGAGTAGAGGGGAAATAAATCCTGTGTGTGTGTGTGTGTGTGTGTGTGTGTGTGTGAGACAACATCTGCCTGTATCATCAGAAAACTCTTTTCCTTTACAGCGGCCGTAGATTTAAAAAACTGCCTGAAGAAAAGAGTCTTCTGCCTCAGTTACTCCTCCAGAATCAGACTCACCGGGGACGCCATCTTGGTTTTTTACAACCAGTGAACAGGAAGTGACCATATATGGACTGAGGAGGAGTGACGTAGAGACGCCGTATACGTCTCTGGTGTCGACCTGTCAATCAGCGAGTAGCCCCGCCCTAAAGCATCCCCTGCTTTATGGTCTGTGTGACTCTAAATGGACCATAATGTACTAAATGAACATCATGCTGTATTGAAGAAGACTTGAAACTAGAGATTGAGACATAAACTCATGTTTACAATGTTTACTGAGGTAATAAATCAAGAGAGAAGTAGAGTCATTTTCTATAGACTTCTATACAACCAGAGGAGTCGCCCCCTGGTGGTCACTAGAGAGAATGCAGCTTTAACACATGAAGCTTTGACTTAAACTCTTCAGAACTGGAAGTTGCCTCCTGCTGTGAACTTAAATCACAAACTGGATGACTTTAAACTCAACTTGAGAAAATTACAAAAAAGACTTTACTTTAAGACTTTAACACCAATGACTTGGCTGAGATTTGAGTCCTTTGTCAAACACTGTTCCCGTGCTGTTGTAGCTACAGCTACCACTGTAATCCAGAGACACCCCATGAAGTCCAATCACATGTCATCATGTGATCATGAAACAGGAAGTACAAAGACAGAAAAGGCCCACACAGAGCAGGAGGAGAGGGGATGAGTCCTCCGGGAGGACGTTTCATGGTGATAACTATTACACATCTAATTATTTGACACTATTCACTCTTGCTTCTCCACAAAGAGGGAAGCGTTGTGTTCCTGTGAGGAGCTTCCGCCTGCAGCGCCTGCTCTTCCCTTCTGAGAGTTTCTGCTGAAAATGGAAGAGAAAAAAGGCGAAGAAGAGAGAAGTGTAGGAGCAGCAAACGCTGCTTTGACCTGAGGCTGCAGCGCGTCTCTCTCTCCGGCTCGGTGGGACGGCGTGGACTCACCCTCTTGATGTCTTTGCCGAAGGTCTCGCTGAAGCTGGAGCCCAGGATCTCGAACTGGACGTGAGAGTTTGAGCCGCCATCCTTGAAGTCCATCGTCCCCGTCAGACCTGTGATGTTTCCCTGAAGAGAGAAGAGAGAGAAGAGAACACATTTACTCTTTTCATGAACGAATAAACTTCAGAGTCTCATTTCTCCTTTTACAGTGTGTGTTCTGGCCACTCCTTCAGTGGTTCGGTGTGGAGGACGGCGCTCCGGCTGCTTTCATTAAAGCGTGTTTTATCTCGTTGTAAAAGAGACCTCGTCAGTACTGTTAACTTTAATGTCCATGCAGATAAAATGTAATGAAGTGACAGAGAGAGCGGGACGGAGACAGAAGACACAGAGGACACTGAGACAATTTTAAAAAAGAGGTCAAAGAGAGCGACGGAGGAGGAGATAGGTTAAGAGGAGGAGGGAGGAGAGAGGAGGGAGGTGAGGAAAACAGAGAGGTGAACAAAATCCTCCAGGAAGAGTAGAGGCCAAATGGTGGAATTACACAGACTTACATTTGTGTAAATCAGCAGATTTCTTCATTTGTTGTTGAGGTGAATGAACTTCTACTTCCTGTACCTTTAAGGATCAATCCCATGATGCTTTGTGAAGATGTGTCCTAGTACACTCGTCTGAGATGAGCAAGATGACGTCATGAACACGTGGTCATCGATGACCTCACGAGAGTCTGCATGACCCGATGCATGAGGGGAAAGGCTGCTGGCGCCGGAGCAAACAGCTGATTGGCTCTTAGATTTGGCAACAAACACCACGTTTTGTAGAAAATCCTATTTTTCTGTGTACTGTGACATGTGTGTATGTTTGTAAATCTAATCACGCTTCAATGATCTTTTCAAAAGGTTTTGTCAATTAAATCTGTAATAAAGAAGCAACGCATTCTCTCGTGTTACAGACATCGAGGCCGACGTACGAGCCAACAGGCAATTAACAATCCGCTAATCAGCCGCCCGCCTCCACGAGATCCTTACAAGAAGTATGTCGACGTATTTCAGCTTCATTTCAAACGTATTTTTTGCGGAAAATCCCATTTGTTACAAAACGACTTATTTATTGAATGCAAAAGTGATATTTGTATCAAATCAGGTGTTTACGTTAACAAACAAATGGACAGCTGCAGAGCATCGGAGGCCACTGTTCAGGGCCCTGAAGGCATCGTGAGACTTCAGGGACACTGTGTTGATGAACAGAAGGACTCAGTACCTTCTGGATGGTCTCCAGCATGGACCAGCCTCCGTTCCACGGCTTGGTGGACTTCCTGATGCAGTTGAGACTGGCCATGCTGTGCCACTTTCTGTCCTCCAGCTTCCTGTAGAAGGCGTTGGCCATCATCAGCACGCTGTCGTACAGGTAGAGGTTGGACACCTGCAGAGAGAGAGAAGGTTCACGGCAAAGACATGTTTGTATGAGCAGCACGGCAAAGACATGTTTGTATCAGCAGCACGGCTTCATGTGAAACACACGCTGCCGGGTCGGACCGTGCAGAGTATCAAATATACTGCATGTAGCAGGTTTTAATATTTCATCTGTAGGTCTGATCTCTGATCACCAGCAAACATCTCTTTAAAGAAGACACTACAGATGAACAGGGTGAAAGAATGAAGTGACAGATATCACCATGAAATGCATAAGTGTATCAAATATCTGCTGATTTTCATACATTTCCAGAACATAAACCTGAACTTCGGATGAAACCAGATTCAAAACTCTTGTTTCATTTTGTTGACACATTAGAGTCAAAGGTTTTTAACACAAATAGTCAAAGTAGTAAAATAAACGTTTTCTGTTCACTCGTCTGAAAGAAGACGAGTTCAAAAATCTCTTGATTCTTAAATCTTAAAATATGATCCTCATGAACCCATGTGACTAATCTCTGCTTCCATTCTCTCGCTGTTGATCGACTTTGTATGAATCCTCGTAACGTTCTGCTGTTTGTATCCATGAAGTCGTGTCATGAAGGTAAACTCAGAGATTTAATACTTGTTTTGTTTTCCAAGATGTTCCTGCATTGCATTGTGGGAAAAAACATTACCAACACCAACCATCAAGTGGTTTTACTCTCAACTGGCCACATGTGTGACACAGCTGGCTGCTGCATCATCTGCTGGCTCAGAGAGCCACACACGCACACACACACACGCACACGCACGCACGCACGCACGCACGCACGCACGCACGCACGCACGCACACGCGCGCACGCGCACACGCACACGCGCGCACGCGCACACGCACACACGCGCACGCAACCAGTAGTGAACCAGTAGACCCTCAGTGAACCAGTAGACCCTCAGTAAACCAGTAGACCCTCAGTAAACCAGTAGACCCTCAGTAAACCAGTAGACCCTCAGTGAACCAGTAGACCCTCAGTGAACCAGTAGACCCTCAGTGAACCAGTAGACCCTCAGTAAACCAGTAGACCCTCAGTAAACCAATAGACCCTCAGTGAACCAGTAGACCCTCAGTAAACCAGTAGACCCTCAGTGAACCAGTAGACCCTCAGTAAACCAGTAGACCCTCAGTGAACCAGTAGACCCTCAGTAAACCAGTAGACCCTCAGTAAACCAGTAGACCCTCAGTGAACCAGTAGACCCTCAGTAAACCAGTAGACCCTCAGTGAACCAGTAGACCCTCAGTAAACCAGTAGACCCTCAGTAAACCAGTAGACCCTCAGTGAACCAGTAGACCCTCAGTAAACCAATAGACCCTCAGTGAACCAGTAGACCCTCAGTAAACCAGTAGACCCTCAGTGAACCAGTAGACCCTCAGTGAACCAGTAGACCCTCAGTGAACCAGTAGACCCCAGTAAACCAGTAGACCCTCAGTGAACCAGTAGACCCTCAGTAAACCAGTAGACCCTCAGTAAACCAGTAGACCCTCAGTAAACCAATAGACCCTCAGTGAACCAGTAGACCCTCAGTAAACCAGTAGACCCTCAGTGAACCAGTAGACCCTCAGTGAACCAGTAGACCCTCAGTAAACCAGTAGACCCTCAGTGAACCAGTAGACCCTCAGTGAACCAGTAGACCCTCAGTGAACCAGTAGACCCCAGTAAACCAGTAGACCCTCAGTGAACCAGTAGACCCTCAGTAAACCAGTAGACCCTCAGTGAACCAGTAGACCCTCAGTAAACCAGTAGACCCTCAGTAAACCAATAGACCCTCAGTGAACCAGTAGACCCCAGTAAACCAGTAGACCCTCAGTGAACCAGTAGACCCTCAGTGAACCAGTAGACCCTCAGTAAACCAATAGACCCTCAGTGAACCAGTAGACCCCAGTAAACCAGTAGACCCTCAGTAAACCAGTAGACCCTCAGTGAACCAGTAGACCCTCAGTAAAACAATAGACCCTCAGTGAACCAGTAGACCCCAGTAAACCAGTAGACCCTCAGTAAACCAGTAGACCCTCAGTGAACCAGTAGACCCTCAGTGAACCAGTAGACCCTCAGTGAACCAGTAGACCCTCAGTGAACCAGTAGACCCTCAGTGAACCAGTAGACCCTCAGTAAACCAGTAGACCCTCAGTGAACCAGTAGACCCTCAGTAAACCAGTAGACCCTCAGTGAACCAGTAGACCCTCAGTAAACCAGTAGACCCTCAGTGAACCAGTAGACCCTCAGTAAACCAGTAGACCCCAGTAAACCAGTAGACCCTCAGTGAACCAGTAGACCCTCAGTAAACCAGTAGACCCTCAGTAAACCAGTAGACCCTCAGTGAACCAGTAGACCCTCAGTAAACCAGTAGACCCTCAGTAAACCAATAGACCCTCAGTGAACCAGTAGACCCTCAGTGAACCAGTAGACCCTCAGTGAACCAGTAGACCCTCAGTGAACCAGTAGACCCTCAGTGAACCAATAGACCCTCAGTAAACCAGTAGACCCTCAGTAAACCAGTAGACCCTCAGTGAACCAGTAGACCCTCAGTGAACCAGTAGACCCTCAGTGAACCAGTAGACCCTCAGTAAACCAGTAGACCCTCAGTAAACCAATAGACCCTCAGTGAACCAGTAGACCCTCAGTAAACCAGTAGACCCTCAGTGAACCAGTAGACCCTCAGTGAACCAGTAGACCCTCAGTAAACCAGTAGACCCTCAGTGAACCAGTAGACCCTCAGTAAACCAGTAGACCCTCAGTAAACCAGTAGACCCTCAGTGAACCAGTAGACCCTCAGTAAACCAGTAGACCCTCAGTGAACCAGTAGACCCTCAGTAAACCAGTAGACCCTCAGTAAACCAGTAGACCCTCAGTGAACCAGTAGACCCTCAGTAAACCAATAGACCCTCAGTGAACCAGTAGACCCTCAGTAAACCAGTAGACCCTCAGTGAACCAGTAGACCCTCAGTGAACCAGTAGACCCTCAGTGAACCAGTAGACCCCAGTAAACCAGTAGACCCTCAGTGAACCAGTAGACCCTCAGTAAACCAGTAGACCCTCAGTAAACCAGTAGACCCTCAGTAAACCAATAGACCCTCAGTGAACCAGTAGACCCTCAGTAAACCAGTAGACCCTCAGTGAACCAGTAGACCCTCAGTGAACCAGTAGACCCTCAGTAAACCAGTAGACCCTCAGTGAACCAGTAGACCCTCAGTGAACCAGTAGACCCTCAGTGAACCAGTAGACCCTCAGTAAACCAGTAGACCCTCAGTGAACCAGTAGACCCTCAGTAAACCAGTAGACCCTCAGTAAACCAATAGACCCTCAGTGAACCAGTAGACCCCAGTAAACCAGTAGACCCTCAGTGAACCAGTAGACCCTCAGTGAACCAGTAGACCCTCAGTAAACCAGTAGACCCTCAGTAAACCAATAGACCCTCAGTGAACCAGTAGACCCCAGTAAACCAGTAGACCCTCAGTAAACCAGTAGACCCTCAGTGAACCAGTAGACCCTCAGTAAACCAATAGACCCTCAGTGAACCAGTAGACCCCAGTAAACCAGTAGACCCTCAGTAAACCAGTAGACCCTCAGTGAACCAGTAGACCCTCAGTGAACCAGTAGACCCTCAGTGAACCAGTAGACCCTCAGTAAACCAGTAGACCCTCAGTGAACCAGTAGACCCTCAGTAAACCAGTAGACCCTCAGTGAACCAGTAGACCCTCAGTAAACCAGTAGACCCTCAGTGAACCAGTAGACCCTCAGTAAACCAGTAGACCCCAGTAAACCAGTAGACCCTCAGTGAACCAGTAGACCCTCAGTAAACCAGTAGACCCTCAGTAAACCAGTAGACCCTCAGTGAACCAGTAGACCCTCAGTAAACCAGTAGACCCTCAGTAAACCAATAGACCCTCAGTGAACCAGTAGACCCCAGTAAACCAGTAGACCCTCAGTAAACCAGTAGACCCTCAGTGAACCAGTAGACCCTCAGTAAACCAGTAGACCCTCAGTAAACCAGTAGACCCTCAGTGAACCAGTAGACCCTCAGTGAACCAGTAGACCCTCAGTGAACCAGTAGACCCTCAGTAAACCAGTAGACCCTCAGTGAACCAGTAGACCCTCAGTAAACCAGTAGACCCTCAGTAAACCAGTAGACCCTCAGTGAACCAGTAGACCCTCAGTAAACCAATAGACCCTCAGTGAACCAGTAGACCCTCAGTGAACCAGTAGACCCTCAGTGAACCAGTAGACCCTCAGTGAACCAGTAGACCCTCAGTAAACCAGTAGACCCTCAGTAAACCAGTAGACCCTCAGTGAACCAGTAGACCCTCAGTGAACCAGTAGACCCTCAGTGAACCAGTAGACCCTCAGTAAACCAGTAGACCCTCAGTAAACCAGTAGACCCTCAGTAAACCAGTAGACCCTCAGTAAACCAGTAGACCCTCAGTGAACCAGTAGACCCTCAGTAAACCAGTAGACCCTCAGTGAACCAGTAGACCCTCAGTGAACCAGTAGACCCTCAGTAAACCAGTAGACCCTCAGTGAACCAGTAGACCCTCAGTAAACCAATAGACCCTCGGTGAACCAGTAGACCCCAGTAAACCAGTAGACCCTCAGTGAACCAGTAGACCCTCAGTAAACCAGTAGACCCTCAGTAAACCAGTAGACCCTCAGTGAACCAGTAGACCCTCAGTAAACCAATAGACCCTCAGTGAACCAGTAGACCCCAGTAAACCAGTAGACCCTCAGTAAACCAGTAGACCCTCAGTGAACCAGTAGACCCTCAGTGAACCAGTAGACCCTCAGTGAACCAGTAGACCCTCAGTGAACCAGTAGACCCTCAGTGAACCAGTAGACCCTCAGTAAACCAGTAGACCCTCAGTGAACCAGTAGACCCTCAGTAAACCAGTAGACCCTCAGTGAACCAGTAGACCCTCAGTAAACCAGTAGACCCTCAGTGAACCAGTAGACCCTCAGTAAACCAGTAGACCCCAGTAAACCAGTAGACCCTCAGTGAACCAGTAGACCCTCAGTAAACCAGTAGACCCTCAGTAAACCAGTAGACCCTCAGTGAACCAGTAGACCCTCAGTGAACCAGTAGACCCTCAGTAAACCAGTAGACCCTCAGTGAACCAGTAGACCCTCAGTAAACCAGTATACCCTCAGTAAACCAGTAGACCCTCAGTGAACCAGTAGACCCTCAGTAAACCAGTAGACCCTCAGTAAACCAATAGACCCTCAGTGAACCAGTAGACCCCAGTAAACCAGTAGACCCTCAGTAAACCAGTAGACCCTCAGTGAACCAGTAGACCCTCAGTAAACCAGTAGACCCTCAGTAAACCAGTAGACCCTCAGTGAACCAGTAGACCCCAGTAAACCAGTAGACCCTCAGTAAACCAGTCGACCCTCAGTGAACCAGTAGACCCTCAGTGAACCAGTAGACCCTCAGTAAACCAGTAGACCCTCAGTGAACCAGTAGACCCCAGTAAACCAGTAGACCCTCAGTGAACCAGTAGACCCTCAGTAAACCAGTAGACCCTCAGTAAACCAGTAGACCCTCAGTGAACCAGTAGACCCTCAGTGAACCAGTAGACCCTCAGTGAACCAGTAGACCCTCAGTGAACCAGTAGACCCTCAGTAAACCAGTAGACCCTCAGTGAACCAGTAGACCCCCAGTAAACCAGTAGACCCTCAGTGAACCAGTCGACCCCAGTGAACCAGTCGACCCCAGTGAACCAGTAGACCCTCAGTGAACCAGTCTCTCACCTCCAGGTTCTGCAGGTACCCTTCCTGCGGGTCACACAGCAGAGACGAGATCCGGTGGTTGTGTCTCATACAGCGCGAGCTGCTGTCCCTCCACATGGGGAAGATCTGCCGGATCACCGTCATGCGCCCCAGTGCACTGTGGGTAAGCTCCAGGATCTCTGTGTCGCTGATTTCCTGCGGGGCACAAAGTGAAGGAGACGTCATGTTTCTGCCGTCTGTGTGACAAGTTGGAAAAGATTCACTTTAAAAGTTAAAGAAAACGGTAACTTCATGTTTAAAATCTGAGATGTGGGTAAAAAGAACACCCATAAATAAGATAATGAGGATTTATTGAAACCATAAAGAGTGTTAATAAGTGGTTAAAATACCAACATGGTGTTTTACTTACATTCTTTATGATATAATTTAAGATATAATAGTGTTTAAACTGTGATTACCGTATACGTCTCTGGTGTCGACCTGTCAATCACGTGTAGCCCCGCCCTAAAGCATCCCCTGCTTTATGGTCTGTGTGACTCTAAATGGACCATAATGTACTAAATGAACATCATGCTGTATTGAAGAAGACTTGAAACTAGAGATTGAGACATAAACTCATGTTTACAATGTTTACTGAGGGAATAAATCAAGAGAGAAGTAGAGTCATTTTCTATAGACTTCTATACAACCAGAGGAGTCGCCCCCTGGTGGACACTAGAGAGAATGCAGCTTTAAGACACGAAGCATCGACTTCACTCGGCAGAACCGGATGTACACAGATATTAATATTTAGTAGTACTATTTGATTTATTTTATCTGTATAACATGTTTTATGCACTTTAAGTGAGTTCTGAAGAGTTTTATCTGAAAGTACAAAGTTTAAGCTATTTTGTGTTTAATAGGATACAGAGAGAAATACCTCAGGTAATACTTTGAACACTGTTTTAATATAAATAAGCGTTGCACTCTCTACTCTCCTTCTTATGCCAGTTGTTGTATTTTTGTTCAAATGAACTGCGGTAAAGTTCTTGCTGACTATCAGGGATTATTCAAACTTCCTGATGGCAGAAGCTTTGTTTCGTTCTGTGCGTTAAAGTGTTTAAATGAGTCGGTGTTTACCAGCGAGAAACTTCCTAAATCATGAAAACTATTTCCATACGATTAAACTGCTTTTGTCAAGCATTAAGCAATTATGTTGGTCCAACTTAATTTATTAGGGTTGGATCAACTTAATGTACTAGGGTTGGATCAACTTAATGTACTAGGGTTGGATCAACTTAATGTACTAGGGTTGGATCAACTTAATGTACTAGGGTTGGATCAACTTAATGTACTAGGGTTGGATCAACTGAATGTACTAGGGTTGGATCAACTGAATGTACTAGGGTTGGATCAACTTAATGTACTAGGGTTGGATCAACTTAATGTACTAGGGTTGGATCAACTGAATGTACTAGGGTTGGATCAACTTAATGTACTAGGGTTGGATCAACTTAATGTACTAGGGTTGGATCAACTTAATGTACTAGGGTTGGATCAACTTAATTTACTACTGTATAATGAGTTCAACCAACACTATTAAGTTAAGTTGGATCCAACCCTAGTACATAAGTTGAACCAACCCTAATAAATTAAGTTGGACCAACATAATTGCTTAATGCTTGACGAAAGCAGTTTAATCGTATGGAAATAGTTTTCATGATTTAGGAAGTTCGTTGAAATCGTTTTTTTTTGAGTAAAGAGAGACAAAGTAAACTGAAGAAAACTCAAAGTTGAGGCCAGAACTAGTTCTTTACACCAAACTTTATTGAGCTGGATTTAATACTAAACTATGTGGAATCGTCAAGTTTCTAAAAACATTGAGCTTTGTAAGTTATAAACTCCACGGGCTGTTTATTAAGTTGGTATATCAGTTGGACTTGTTTGAGAATCCTCTGAATGAGACGACATGCAGGTTGGATGAAAACTCTGAAGACAGTTTTTCATTTGATTGTTCCGCCGTGTTTTACATCACAGCTTCAGGACTCAATGAGAGACGATCAATATACAAACTGCTTCCACCGCTCAACCACAAACTGCAGGAGCTGGATGGACGTGATATTACAGGTAATGACCTGCACTCAGGCACAGGAAGACGAAGTGAGCTGAGGTTCATGGGAATCAGATAACAGGTATTTTCTGAGTGCAATGTAACCTTCAGGAAGGAGTAATGTTGTCGGGAAAGATGGGATCCCGAGGACGCTGAGAGGGGCCGTTACTGCAGCGCATTCAGAAAGCAATGAGGCTTCAGATAATAGAAAACATGGCATGTGGAGGAGTTTGTCATGAACACGCTGTTAGACACTAAACGTCCGTCCACTCGCTTCAGGCTCATTACAGAAAACAACACGTTGGACGAGACGGATTGAAGACGCAGGAACATCTCTGCTGATAGAATATGTGAACGTGGTCCTGAGGTTCCCTGCAAACAGAACGGTTCCTCCTCCGACCACGTCGCCATTTTAGGAGACTTCAGACCCGGCTCTGCTCAGCACTGTCAGACCGGACTTTGAGCGTCATGCTAATAGTTAGCATGTAAATACACTCACATTAATTATTTACAGGTCAAAGCAGCAGCAACACCAGGTTTTAACGTCGTTAGTGTTATGAACTGAGTGTCGATGCAGCAGAACCAGAGATAGCTTTCCTATTCCATGAGCTCTTTTGATTCAACCTGGTGCCTACATTGCCCACAATGCAACTCGCCCACAGTTTGGTGGGGTACAAATATATATAAAATAATATATAAATAAATATTATAATTACTGTATGTATAAATGAAATAAAAGAGGAATTAAACAAAACACAGTTTTTAAAAACGTTAATGTTGTAAATTGATACAAACAAAACACAAAAGGCAACAAAACTACTTGTTAGGTTTAATAAACGTGGTTTGGCTTCAAATACGTACGTTTGTTTTTTAAAGTATTTTTATTTGAAGACGTGAATTGAAGTAAGTCAACGTTGACCTCTGGTTTCACTCGGGACGCGTACAGCGGCCTCCTGAGTTCAAGTCCTGTGTGTGTGTGTTTGAATCCAATCACCCCCGACCTGTTAAACCTACACGGACTTCAATTAGAAACATCGATCGTTTGTGATTCGTCAGAAACAAACGCGATGAAGGAGAAACGTGGTTGACGATGGAGTTTAATCTACAGCCCAGACTGGAACAGACAATGTGCAACAAATCTCAAGAGGACAGAAGATTATTCTGCCTCTTCTGGGAAACCTGAACGATACGTGAACAGCTCTCTCAAGCATCAAAACAATCCATGAGGACATTACTTTAGTGGAACCAATCACAGATACACTGTAAAGTACGAGACTATGAGCAGTGAAGCTCTCAGAGCAACAAGACGCAGAACTCAATCTGCTGCTCTGGATTTGAATAAACCAGAGTCAGCAGTTCATTCATTATCAGCGGGAATGTTTGTTCGGATCCCTCGGCTCTCGTTGCTGCTGCCTAACGAGCCGTGCAGCCGTTGCTTTGGTCTCTCCAACGCTCCGCTCGCTGAGAAGCTCTCACGCTGTTGGATGGAGAGCTTTATTCATGCTCCCTCAGGAGCAACTCAAGCAACTTTGGTTGAACCTTAACTTTTCATCATCATGGTCCAATACTTTGATTTATGACTGAATACCTGCAGTGACTTCCCCATCAGCCTCAGCTGTACTCTGTTTCCTGCTAATGAGCTCATTGTAGTCAGGCTCAAAGCTCCTTTGTGTCTGATTACAGCCTGAAGTCTCACCTGTGACTCCTGCTCGGCTCCTTCTGATTCTTTTATCGGTGTTTGATTCCAACGAACGTGTCAGTGATTCAGAGTGAGGACTGTGACTTACTCGCCTCAGTCGTAGGATTAAAAACAACTCTTTGTTGAAAACATTTATGTCTTTGTGTCAGAACTTCACATTTTTCTCTCTGTGGTATTGATTTTCAAAATAAAGGTCCTGCTCCTCTATGGAAACAGAACCATCATGACAACAGAACTATTTAATTAGGTTTAAGAAAAGATGATCATTTGG
>NC_136654.1:955473-965473 GCF_949748355.1 Melanostigma gelatinosum
GAGAGCGTGTGCTCAGCGTGTGGAGAACGTGTGGAGAGCGTGTGCTCAGCGTGTGGAGAACGTGTGGAGAACGTGTGGAAACAGTCATCTGGTGCTTATTATTAGGAGAGGGAATCTGTGGCCTTCACGGTTTATTCAAACTAAAGGATGGAAGCATGGACATGAAATGGACATGAAATTCAAAAACACAACGTCTTCAACACGTCTTCATGACTCCAAAGTTGTCTTTGACTTCACGCTAAAACTGCTGATTCATGCATTAAAAAAGGTGAAGCCAATGGTCGTCCTCAAAGCCTCTGATGAAACACACATCAGTGGAAATAAACTACCAATAAAGTCCTCCATCAACGTATCATTCCTGACGATAACGCTTCTACAAAAGGATCCAAATCGAAGCAGCACAACGTCTTCTTCTACTCCACACACAACCTGCCGCCTACATCTCGGCCTACAAACCCGAGCAGCGCCGCCGGGTTAGAGATCCGGGTCCGCGTTACGCCGGAAGCACCTGCTGCAGAACGGAGCTGCACATCTCCACGTCACCCTGAACACCTCACAGCTCCCTCTGCAGCTACAGGAGGCTTCACACAGCTCCGAAGAAAAGAAATTCAAAGAAATTCAACTTGTGTTTCTTCTTTTTAATGATTGACGTCATCATAACTGTGTTATTCTGCACTGAAGACGTGTTCTAGTTCTCTCTACTTCTAGTCGTGATGGTTGTTTCCATAGAGGAGCAGGACTTTACATCATGAGACCACAGAGTGAAAATATAACCTGAAAACCATTGAAAACAACATGTGCTGATGATAAACGTCTCCAATCACCAGGAGAAGAAAGAGCTTCTGTTTCATGCCGGTTCTTCTTCACGTTCTACTCTTTAACATCTCTCAAGTGTCTCTTGTTATCAGTCCAGCTGTCCCTTTATCCTCCATCTCCGACCCTCTATGCTTCTTTGTCTTCATACTCCGCCATCGCTTTCTCTCCTCTCTGTCTTCCTGACTCTTCTGTATTGTTCTTTATCTCCCTCCTCTCTTGTATTTTCCTCCACCACCACCCTTTACTCCTGCTCCTCCCTCCTCTCTCCTCCAGCAGAGCATCTACTCCATTACTTGTCTTGCTCTTTGTTTGCAGCTTTCATTTCTCTCCCTCGCTCATTTCTCCTTCTGACCTCTTCATTGTCTCCGTTACCCACCGTTTGGTTTTCTGTCTACATTTGTATTCATTGTCGGTCACTTTCCTTCTTTCTAATTATCTCCACCGAGCAGCTCGTGTCTGTCTCTGTCTCCTAGCATGTGAATGTGAAAGCTGTCAACAGATTTCAGTGACATTTGGAGTAAAGTTCATTCATTGTGTCCGAGGAGCACAGGAGCTTCGTGTCTGGATTCTTCTATTTTTCCTTTCAAATATTTTTGATACATCACACATTCAATTGGTTTATTTAATATAAACCGCTCTTCAAGAAGCAATTTTTCGACATCATGTGTTTCCAGATGTTACAGAAGTTTTAAAAGTCAAGCTGTTCTCATACAGCGTTCGTAGCTAAACCATCGAAAATAATGCGTTGTAATTCGTAGACATGCCTCGAAAGCCAAGTTATCATGAACCAGGAAGTATGAAGACCGCAGAAACCCACACAACAAAGGTGTGGACAGGTCCAACAGAAACGCTTTCACCCAGGAAACCGATGTTCATGCCCGATGTGAAACAGGAAGTCAACGTTAATTCATCTTTAATGCAACTTCTGTAGTTATTTCAACACCAATGCTAATCTTTGTCTACACCTAACTAAGTAGTTTAGTTGTCTAAACTACTGAGAGCAATGCTGCCTGAAATCTTCACATAGAAGTATTCAAAACTCAAAATTGCTTCTTTAAATCCGTAAGGTCTCTACAAATGTAAGGAGAAGAAGATGAGCTTCAACCAGCCGGCAACCTCCAGTTCTGTCAAGTGAAGCCAAAGCTTCATGTGTAAAAGCTGCATTCTCTCTACTGACCATCAGGGGGCGACTCCTCTGGTTGTATAGAAGTCTCTCTCTCTCTTCCTCTTTCTCTCCCTCCCTCCCTCCCTCCCTCCCTCTTAGTGCTGTTGTTTGTGCTCAGGGCTACAGAGGCCGAGGAGAGTGAGGAGGTCTGCAGGTGAATCAGCCAGATAAACACGGTTGTAGTCCGAGAAGAAGCAGAGAGGCGTTCGAACGGCCGGCGGCCTTTTTAGAGAGACGGAGCGAGAGTGAACAAGCGCTGCTGCTTGAGAATGTGCTGCTGTTTGTAGAGCTGTACTCTCTCACTGCTGCAGAGCTTTCACTGGCAACTTGCCCTACAATCGCTCGGTCACACGCATTGTTACCGTGACGCTTTGCTCCGAGTAGAGACGATACAACTGGAGCTCAGTTATTTGGCTGGAAACCGGTGACAGGTTATCAGCACTATGGCAAACATTTGTCATTCAGCTCAACACCTCAGGCTGCAGCTTACACTGTGTGTGTGTGTGTGTGTGTGTGTGTGTGTGTGTGTGTGTGTGTGGTCCCTCGGAGCACACTGCTGCTCCAATGTCACTCTGTGTTTATTGGAGGTAAAACTCTTAACTCATATTCACTGACAGCAACATAAAGCTTCCTGTCTGACCGTGTGTGTGTGTGTGTGTGTGTCTCTAGTGAGTCTGTGAGTAGATCTAACAATAATAGAGTTTAATTCAACCTAACAAAGTACTTTTGTTGTGATTTCATTTCATTCATTTTTATTAAACCTAAGAAAAGTAGTTATGTTGCCAAAAACTAAGAAAGTTGTTTTATAGATTCTGTATATCATTAAAAACATTTAACTTTAAAAGAGAGAAACAAAGAGCAGCAGTTTGTCTCCTGTGTGACGTGAAGGTGGTGCAGACGCTGCGCTCACTGAGCATGAGGATGATGTGGAGACAGAATGCATGCAGACCAAGATTGCATCCCTTGGTTGGTTGGTTGGTTGGATGGATGGTTGGTTGGTTGGTTGTTTGTTTGTTTGGTTGGTTGTTTGTTTAGTTGGATGGATGGATGGATGGTTGGGTGGTTGTTTGTTTGGTTGGATGGTTGTTTGTTTAGTTGGATGGATGGTTGGGTGGGTGGTTGGGTGGTTGTTTGTTTAGTTGGATGGATGGTTGGGTGGGTGGTTGGTTGTTTGTTTGTTTGGTTGGTTGTTTGTTTAGTTGGATGGATGGATGGTTGGTTGGGTGGTTGTTTGTTTAGTTGGATGGATGGTTGGTTGTTTGTTTGGTTGGTTGTTTGTTTAGTTGGATGGATGGTTGGTTGTTTGTTTGGTTGGTTGTTTGTTTAGTTGGATGGATGGTTGGTTGGGTGGTTGTTTGTTTAGTTGGATGGATGGTTGGTTGTTTGTTTGGTTGGTTGTTTGTTTAGTTGGATGGATGGATGGTTGGTTGGGTGGTTGTTTGTTTAGTTGGATGGATGGTTGGTTGTTTGTTTGGTTGGTTGTTTGTTTAGTTGGATGGATGGTTGGTTGGTTGGGTGGTTGTTTGTTTGGTTGGATGGTTGGTTGTTTGTTTGGTTGGATGGTTGTTTGTTTGTTTGGTTGGTTGGTTGTTTGTTTAGTTGGGTGTTTGGTTGGTTGTTTGTTTAGTTGGATGGATGGTTGGGTGGGTGGTTGGTTGTTTGTTTGGTTGGTTGTTTGTTTGTTTAGTTGGATGGATGGTTGGGTGGGTGGTTGGTTGGTTGTTTGTTTGTTTGTTTGTTTAGTTGGAATGAGAAAACAGTGTTCGGCACCAGGAGCTGCACCTCCTTCCTCTGAACGCTCCTCGTGTGAGGAGGAGAAACACGTCTGCTCCTACACCGTGAGAAGTACGTCGTTAATGTGTTTCACAGTCAAACGATGTCTGATGTTGTGTAAACCAGTCAACACTATCTCTTGACCCACAATGCATCAAACTTTGATTAATAACCGTTCCTCAAAGGAGACTGTTTCCGTTTCAAAGTGCTGTTTTATAATGAAAACATACTGGTGTGGATGAAGCCCAGCACACCTATCCCCCGCCCTCCCCCGTCCTCCCCCGTCCTCCCCCGTCCTCCCCCGTCCCCCGTGTCTCTCCGCTGAGGGACATGAATGTCTCTGTGAGCTGTAAATCAGAGCTGCAGGCCGTTGACGTTCAGCCGAGATGATGACAGCAGCAGAAAACACCGACTCATCTCTCTCACCTCGACTCCTTCTCTTTGTCTCCCCCCTCCTCCCCCTCTCCGTCTCCCTGCTTTCTATTCTCTCTCTCAAAACTCCATCATGACAAATTGCATTCACAGTATTACATCTGAGAATAATTACCAGGCGCTGCCATCCAGAGAAAGTCACAATAACGGCGACAACGAGATTCAATTCTTCCATCAGCAGCAGAGACGAACAGCAATAAGAGGAACACTTGTGTGTCTGCAGACCATCCACTCATCGACTGATCTCCATCATCCATCTATGAGGAGAGGTTCGTTCTTTTTACTCCACCAAAGAGAAATGACTTAGAACACAGAGTTTAAACCGTGATGCTGCAGATGAAACAACGCGGTGACACCGTGACGTCCTGCAGGACGAGCTCTTCTCACCGGTGATCGACTGAAACGCGCTCATTACTCAAACTGGCTCCGTGTCATCACAGAGTATGGAGGTACGGACACAATAAGGGTTCATGTAACCAGCCAGAATTATGACTTACATTTTATCGTATCTCCATATTTAGATGTAAATAAAATAAAAAGATAGCTCACTAACTCTAAACTTAACTTACAGTCGTTTCTAAATGTTCTATCCACCTTCTATTCCTGCTGACAATGGACTATTATAGCAACTGTTACAAAAACAACACCTACAAAGGTCTAAGATGTAACTTCTCCAATTTAAAATGTTGTGGAGTTTCTGCAGCAAAGAGACCCATTTAGTCCCATATATGTATATATATACATATATATACATATATATATATATATATACATATATATATGTATATATATGTATATATATACATATATATACATAATGAAATATATATATATACGTATATATACACATATATACGTATATATATATGTGTATATATACGTATATATATTCGTATATATACACATATATACGTATATATACACATATATATTCGTATATATACACATATATACGTATATATACACATATATATACGTATATATACACATATATACGTATATATACACATATATACGTATATATACACATATATATTCATATATATACACATATATACGTATATATACACATATATATACGTATATATACACATATATATACGTATATATATACGTATATATATGTGTATATATACGTATATATGTGTATATATACACATATATACGTATATATTAAAGTAGCCGACAGTTGTATCGCCAGAGGAGCGCCCCCTGATGGACATCAGAGAGAATGCAGCTTTGACTTCACTCCTCAGAACCGGAGGTTGACGTCTGGCTGAATAAACACTTTTAGGGCCGACTAACTCCTGAAGAAGCATCACGAACAGACTTTAAGAAAACGTGCTAGCTTAGCGACATAACAACCCACAATGCAACACTCTATTAATGTAGCATAAGAATGCTTCATAGTGTGTGTGTGCACTTTTCAGTAACAAGATAGATGGATTATGACAAAGCAAAGAGAGTGTGTGTGTGTGTGTGTGTGTGTGTGTGTGTGTGTGTGTGTGTGTGTGTGTGTGTGTGTGTGTGTGTGTGTGTGCGCAGTCTGAAACAATCTCTCTCTCACTAGGTTTCTGTCCAACTTCTGCTCAAGTGAAAATCCCCAAAACCGAGAGTCACGGTGCGCTTCCTGGACACATTCTTCTCGTTTGAATTCTCTTCAGCACAATGTGTGTGTTTGCACAGGTGTGTTAACGTGTGTTAGTGTCCGTCTGAATGAGTCAGCACAGCACTGCAGACCCTGCTGTCTTCAGTGAGGACGTGTCTTCAGTGAGGACGTGTCTTCTGTGAGGACGTGTCTTCTGTGAGGACGTGTCTTCAGTGAGGACAGAAGAAGTGTCTTCTGTGAGGACGTGTCTTCTGTGAGGACGTGTCTTCAGTGATGACAGAAGAAGTGTCTTCAGTGAGGACGTGTCTTCAGTGAGGACGTGTCTTCTGTGAGGACGTGTCTTCAGTGAGGACAGAAGAAGTGTCTTCTGTGAGGACGTGTCTTCTGTGAGGACGTGTCTTCAGTGATGACAGAAGAAGTGTCTTCAGTGAGGACGTGTCTTCTGTGAGGACGTGTCTTCAGTGAGGACAGAAGAAGTGTCTTCAGTGAGGACGTGTCTTCAGTGAGGATGTGTCTTCTGTGAGGACGTGTCTTCAGTGAGGACAGAAGAAGTGTCTTCAGTGAGGACAGAAGAAGTGTCTTCAGTGAGGATGTGTCTTCAGTGAGGATGTGTCTTCTGTGAGGACGTGTCTTCAGTGAGGACAGAAGAAGTGTCTTCAGTGAGGACGTGTCTTCAGTGAGGACGTGTCTTCTGTGAGGACGTGGGCTTGAAATGTTCACACCAGGAGACAACCTCCAGTTCTTTAAAGTGAAGTCAGAGCATCACGTGTTAAAGCTGCATTCTCTCTAGTGTCCACCAGGGGGCGACTCCTCTGGTTGTATAGAAGTCTATAGAAAATGACTCTACTTCTCTCTTGATTTATTCCCTCAGTAAACATTGTAAACATGAGTTTATGGTCTCACTCTTATTCTCATTTCTGGACATTGTTTGTGTTTTTATGCACGAATTGAAAACGTGTTTTCGCACACAACATGAATCTCATTGCTTTGTTTGTGTTTTCAGGCGATATGTTTGTTTTGCATCTATTATTCGTTGTACAAAGTCTGCATTGAAATGAAGTGGGCGTTGAGGAGCAGCTGACGGACAGAAGGCCTGCTGACCTGATGATGACCTCTGGGCCCACTGGGAACTGACCAGCGCTGAGGAAGCCTCCCCGGTGTTTACCTCAGCGTCTCTGTGTGTCAGTGCGTATGTACACAGTGTCTGTGTCTGTTTGCAAGAAGAAGCCCCGAAAAGCATTGCAAAAGCAATTTAATTACAACTCTCAGTGCTAAATGAGACCTGCAGCGCATGGTGACAGTGACTAACAGTGTGTGTGTGTTTGTGTGGGTGCGTGCATGTGTGTGTGTTTGTGTGTGTGTGGGACAGGCACTGCAGGTGATCTTGTAGGTCTCAGTTGTATCTGGATCTTCCACGAGGAGTCTAAGTGGTCTCTCAGGACGCTGCCTCCGAGCGCTCGTCTCTGTCTGAGGTTCGATGAAGCTCGTGGCTGCAGGCGAAGGAAGATTCCCTCTAAAGTCAACCCGGAGAGTCTCAGGAGTCACAGTCACGCTCTGTGCACCGAGGCATCCACCTGATGTGTGGGCGTCGGTGTGACTTGCAGCTAGATTGTGGATGGATTACTGTACTGGCCTACCGGGTACAGGCTCAGGGGCCCAGAGTGTCAGGGGCCCCTCCTGGCCTCCAAATGCCAGATGTAACTCAAAGAGACACGTACCAACCAGGAAGAGACTCCAAAGGACCACAAAGAGACTCCAAATAACCACAAAGAGACACAAAATAACCACAAAGAGACTCAAAATAACCACAAAGAGACTCAAAATAACCACAAAGAGACTCAAAATAACCACAAAGAGACTCAAAATAACCACAAAGAGACTCAAAATAACCACAAAGAGACACAAAATAACCACAAAGAGACTCAAAATAACCACAAAGAGACTCAAAATAACCACAAAGAGACTCAAAATAACCACAAAGAGACACAAAATAACCACAAAGAGACTCAAAATAACCACAAAGAGACTCAAAATAACCACAAAGAGACTCAAAATAACCACAAAGAGACTCAAAATAACCACAAAGAGACTCAAAATAACCACAAAGAGACACAAAATAACCACAAAGAGACTCAAAATAACCACAAAGAGACTCAAAATAACCACAAAGAGACTCAAAATAACCACAAAGAGACACAAAATAACCACAAAGAGACACAAAATAACCACAAAGAGACTCAAAATAACCACAAAGAGACTCAAAATAACCACAAAGAGACTCAAAATAACCACAAAGAGACTCTAAAGGACCACAAAGAGACTCAAAATAACCACAAAGAGACTCAAAATAACCACAAAGAGACTCAAAATAACCACAAAGAGACTCAAAATAACCACAAAGAGACACAAAATAACCACAAAGAGACACAAAATAACCACAAAGAGACACAAAATAACCACAAAGAGAATCAAAATAACCACAAAGAGACACAAAATAACCACAAAGAGAATCAAAATAACCACAAAGAGACTCAAAATAACCACAAAGAGACTCAAAATAACCACAAAGAGACTCAAAATAACCACAAAGAGACACAAAATAACCACAAAGAGACACAAAATAACCACAAAGAGACACAAAATAACCACAAAGAGACTCAAAATAACCACAAAGAGACACAAAATAACCACAAAGAGACTCAAAATAACCACAAAGAGACACAAAATAACCACAAAGAGACTCAAAATCAACTGCACATAGAAACAAAACAACCGCAAAGACACAAGAACAGATTCTGAAGAGACATACAATGAAAATAAGAGCTCCAAAGGACTATAAAGTGAAACAAAGCAACTCCAAAGAGACTCAAACTGACCATAAAGAAACACAAGAGACTGTGTTTGGGTGCTCCGGGCCGACAGCAGATTGGCCCGTCAGCCTGCTGCTTTATCAGCTTCCGAATTTAATAATAACGATCCAAAAATGTATTGAATAAATGATGAAATTGCATAAATTTAAACTCAAAATCCCTTAAAATGACCTCGGGGAAGAACTCCCAAACCCAATATCTGCATGTATATTTTATTCATGGCAGAGATTCAGAATGTCATGATGACGAGGACAGCGCGTGTGTTCTGGTGTTAAGAATACAAACTTATTAAAGTCGGATGTGAAACATTGAAAGTCCCGTCTGCTCTATAATCTGACATTTTGGGAGAAGGAGGTGACCCGAACCGGCCGGAGGCGTTCGTCTCCGGTTGCTGATCTCCAATCAGCGCTAATGCTTGTCAAGTGCTCTCCACCTCCGCCTACTTTCAGGCAATTAAATAGCGGCCACAGCGTTTTTACACTAATTGCCCCAATTATAGCAGACAGGAGCTCCGGGTGAGATCAATTATGATCCCGCACACAAGCCGACAGCTCGCTTTTCTTTTACAGACGTCTTGTTTTCTCCTCCAGGACCAAGAAACTTCACTCACACCAGCATGAGAGGAAGGAGTGCTTCTCAGGAAATATACCACGAGCTACACAACACCAACGTGAACCTCCAGATGATCTTCATCATATTCTGAAGCTCAGGAATCACAGAGCTGAAGCAATGATTCTGCAAACTGCAGAATTAGTTTAAAGTTCTTGAGATACAGTAAATGAATAATGTCCTACATGAGAAGTTCTATCATTCAAACTCAAAAATCATCTTTACGACAAACAAAACAACAAACAGCAGGTTCAGTGAAAACCTGTAAAATAACTTAAAACCGTCCGCTTGAATTTGCATGAGCGCTAACTTCAGAAACATGAAGCTGAAACATTCTTCTGTAACCAACGGATCCTCAAACAGTTTGTATGATTTCTCCTCATTCCATCTTCACAGGACAGAAACGACTCGTTGGCTTTAGGAAAAGTGAAATAACGACAGAAGTGACACTTCAGTACGCAAGTCACGTGACAATACATCGTGCTTTCTCTTTCGTTTAGAGGGAGTGATTTAAAGTTCATTTCATATTTGTTCTCATTATTATCCACCAAAGAGCGTCCTTGTCCGTGTTTTGCTTTCCGTTGTGTACTACCGTGTCATTTGTTCAGTGCCTCACATGTTTACATCTTTAACATGCGTAACCTCTCTTTCCCTCTGCAGACGTCTTTTCTGTCTGGAAAGGTTTCTTCCTCTTCCTCTTCCTCTTCAGACTTTGTGTCGCGTCTC
>NC_136654.1:970473-985473 GCF_949748355.1 Melanostigma gelatinosum
TACGAGCAACCAAAGTCCAGAAGTTAAGTGAGTGTTGAAGAGTTAACAGCTTTCATTCACTTTGAAGCTTCTTAACTCGTCTGGATGGCTGAGACAAAACGACAACATGTGTTTGATGACGTCAGCTGTTGAAAGCTCTTTAATCATTCACTCTCAGTTATGATCATTGATGTGCGGAGGTTTGCAGACGTATCGACCACCTTCTGCACAGACGTGCTGATCCATGAACTACCCACGATGTCTGTCTTCACGCTGTCTCAACAGACGTTTTAAACCCTGATGGAGTGATTGATGTTAAAGGTGAAGCAACAGAAGATTCAATCCTACAAAATGATTTTTAAGCTCTTTCTTCGTACAACAGACATTATGACGACAACCTTAAGTTGACTATTCAGAGAAATCTGCAAAAAGTAGCAGGTGTCACACACACACACGCACACACACACTCACACACACACACATGAACCATGGACAGGAGCCATGGTGAAAACTGTAACTAAATATTGAGCAACTTTTCATTCCCTTGGACAGGCCTTCATACTCAGTGTGTGTGTGAACCAATCAGCTCCATCTGTCACTCCAGGTGGCCACTCACACACCTGTGCACACACACACACACACACACACACACACACACACACACACTAAAGGCTTACCAATGATTGCAGAGTTCGGCAGTGAGAGGACGGACAAACGATTACAGATTCTTCATGAACACTCATCTGATCTCTTTGCAAACTCTTTTGTTTCTGTAACAAAGTTCAAACATATGTGCTGTCATCCATTCATTATGTGCTACACCCATCTGCTGCATGTACACACACATACAGCGCACTGTAAACCCAGCTGTATTGCACACATGCATGTAGCGTGTTCCCAAACATACATGAGAAGCACTCACTCCCGGGTACGCTGCAGTAGAAACCGACCTGCTGGATGAAGGTGTGCGCTCCGTGGGGGCTGAGCAGCAGGATGGCTCTGCGCAGGGTGTCTCGGTAGCGGTTGAGCTCCTCGGTCCTCATGGTGGTGAAGAGGTTGGTGAAGACCTTGCTGATGTTCCTGTCCACTCGCTGCAGGGCCACGTCCACGCCCTGACGGGACGTCTGGTCCAGGAAGCTCTGCAGGCCGCGGATATCTGAGGAACCGGGGCACAAAGAACAATGTGTCAATTTATTAACCTGAGACGCAGGACGGAAAGAGGCTGTTTATATATAGATATATATACACATGTATAAATATATGTATGACAGAAAACACACAACACTAAATATTATTGGAGGAAATCATCTCACAATATTCAAACACGTGAAAGAAATCGCCACGTCACGCATCGCTTTGTGGACCGTCACTCTTTGCTTCATGTATTCACTCATTTGCTTCATGCATTCACTCTTTGCTTCATGCATTCACTCTTTGCTTCATGCATTCACTCTTTGCTTCATGTATTCACTCTTTGCCTCATGCATTCACTCTTTGCCTCATGCATTCATTCTTTGCTTCATGCATTCACTCTTTGCCTCATGCATTCATTCTTTGCTTCATGCATTCACTCTCTGCTTCATGCATTCACTCTTTGCTTCATGCATTCATTCTTTGCTTCATGCATTCATTCTTTGCTTCATGCATTCACTCTCTGCTTCATGCATTCACTCTTTGCTTCATGTATTCACTCTTTGCTTCATGCATTCACTCTTTGCCTCATGCATTCATTCTTTGCTTCATGCATTCACTCTTTGCTTCATGCATTCACTCTTTGCTTCATGTATTCACTCTTTGCTTCATGCATTCACTCTTTGCTTCATGTATTCACTCTTTGCTTCGTGCATTCACTCTTTGCTTCATGCATTCACTCTTTGCCTTATGCATTCACTCTTTGCTTCATGTATTCATTCTTTGCTTCATGCATTCACTCTTTGCTTCATGTATTCACTCTTTGCTTCATGTATTCACTGTTTGCTTCATGCATTCACTTTGCTTCATGTATTCACTCTTTGCCTCATGCATTCACTCTTTGCCTCATGCATTCATTCTTTGCTTCATGCATTCACTCTTTGCTTCATGCATTCACTCTTTGCCTCATGCATTCATTCTTTGCTTCATGTATTCACTCTTTGCTTCATGCATTCACTCTTTGCTTCATGCATTCACTTTGCTTCATGCATTCACTCTTTGCTTCATGCATTCACTTTGCTTCATGTATTCACTCTTTGCTTCATGCATTCACTCTCTGCTTCATGCATTCACTCTTTGCTTCATGCATTCACTCTTTGCTTCATGCATTCACTCTTTGCTTCATGCATTCATTCTTTGCTTCATGCATTCACTCTTTGCTTCATGCATTCACTCTTTGCCTCATGCATTCATTCTTTGCTTCATGTATTCACTCTTTGCTTCATGCATTCACTCTTTGCTTCATGCATTCACTCTTTGCTTCATGCATTCACTCTTTGCTTCATGTATTCACTCTTTGCTTCATGTATTCACTCTTTGCTTCATGCATTCACTCTTTGCTTCATGTATTCACTCTTTGCTTCATGCATTCACTCTTTGCTTCATGTATTCACTCTTTGCTTCATGTATTCACTCTTTGCTTCTCCTGGGGAGGCGTGTCAGTTGACAGAGAAGAAGTTTAAAGTCAGCAACACAACCATGAAGGACTTCCACCTTTAAACTCTATGGAAGTTCAGCTCAGAGAACGAAAACAGTTTTTTGGTTGTTCATCTTTTTGCGATATCAAATGGTGCGATGTATTGCAAGTTTTTACTAACTTTTAGCTGCAAACGATGCGTTTTGTGAACATCTGTTTTTTCGAAAAAAGATAAAGTTCACTTCCAATTCTAATCGGCCTAAAGCCAATTAACCAAAACAGTTATTATCAGCACGATTTCCTTTCACTGTCTTTAAGTCGTCTCTATATCATCTGGTGTTATGCATACAAAGACACAATTCAAATGGTTAGGGAAGAAAAGATTGTAATTTCATTAATAAAAGAAAGAAATCTTTGAATTAGTCATTTTAATTATGAACGATAAGCAGCTTAGAGCTCGTGTGAGGAAGTTAAACAGCTCATAATTAATCTCTAATATCTATTTATGTCGCTGTGAAAACATCTTCTAACTAATGGATTCAGTTTCTTTTCACCAATAACTAACTTTTTACAGATTACAATTGAACGCACCATGATGGCGTCACAATGAACAGCTGTTGCTGTCAGCGTTATATGTTAATAGTTTATATAATAAAAGATCGATACAATATTGCCGCCCAGAACATCACGACACTAATGGATTCTTTTTCTCCACTTTTTAATGATTATATTTAAAACATGACGTCTGAGTGATGCAGACTTGTCTCTCAAATCATTTGTTGAAGTTTGAATGTTTTCTGTCCTTCAGAGAAAACTGTGGATTTGAGGAAATCCCTCCGAATTTAAGAAGGAAGTTCAACTGCTCTCCCTCTCTCCATCCCTCTCCCTCCCTCTCTCTCTCTCCCGCTCTCCCTCTCCCTCTCTCTCTCTCCCTCCCCTCCCTCTCTCTCTCTCCCTCGCTCTCTCTCTCTCCCTCCCCTCCCTCCCTCTCTCCCTCCCTCTCCCCCCTCTCTCTCTCTCCCTCCCCTCCCTCCCTCTCTCTCTCCCTCGCTCTCTCTCTTTCCCTCTCTCCCTCTCTCTCTCTCCCTCCCCTCCCTCCCTCTCTCCCCCCTCTCTCTCTCTCCCTCCCCTCCCTCCCTCTCTCCCTCTCTCCCCCTCCCCTCCCTCCCTCCCTCTCTCTGGAGTGTGGGGAAGCCTTGATGTGTGGTCTTTACACTCGCTCGTGTTACACAAACCGTCCGTGAACTCGAATGAAGCAGATTCCCTGAAGTGTGACGCCGGAAATCAGAAAGCGTGTGATGAAGTGGGAGCTCCGTTCATTTATCACCAGACTGTAGGAAGAGACATTTTAATAAACTCCACACACACACACACACACACACACACACACACACACACACACACACAGACACACACACACACACACACACACACACACACACACAGACACACACACACACGCACAGAACCACACACACACAGACCCACACACACACAGACACACACACACACACAGACACACACTCAGACCCACACACACACACAGACACACAGACACACCCACACACACACACACACACACACAGACCCACGCACAGACACACACACACACACAGACACAGACCCACGCACACACACAGACCCACGCACACACACAGACACACACACACACACACACACACACACAGACCCACGCACACACACAGACACACACACACACACACACACACACACACACAGACCCACGCACAGACACACACACACACACAGACACAGACCCACGCACACACACAGACCCACGCACACACACAGACACACACACACACACACACACACACGCACACACACACAGACCCACGCACACACACAGACACACACACACACAGACCCACGCACACACACAGACCCACGCACAGACCCACACACACACACAGACACACACAGACACACACACACAGACACACACACACACACACACACACACAGACCCACACACACACACAGACACACACAGACACACAGACACACACACAGACACAGACCCACGCACACACACAGACCCACGCACACACACAGACACACACACACACACACACACACACGCACACACACACAGACCCACGCACACACACAGACACACACACCCACGCACACACACAGACCCACGCACAGACACACACACACACACACACGCACACACAGACACACACACACACACACACACACACACAGACCCACACACACACACACTGATGAGACCGGGAGTGACTGCGTGAGTGTGTGTGTGTGTGAGAGTGTGTGAGAGTGTGTGTGTGTGATTCCCTCCCTATTGAATATCCATAAAACACTCACCCCCAGACACACACACACACACACACACCATCTCTAACCTTTTAACGGTCGGGGGGAACTAATGGGCGGGAAACAAAGATGGAGGAGGTGCTTACTGAACCTGTGCTGAGTAAACAGGTCGCTCCGCCGTGCAGAGTGAACACAGCACTTGACGTCGTGTCCCGTCGTCCCTGTGAGCTCTGGGTAATTAAGCCTTCAAAGCCTCAATAACTCTATTAGCTCTCTGTTGCTCCTGAAACAGTGTGAAGTCTTTAAGACGACCTCTGACACTAAAACAGGTCTGTGATGAATTCAGCGTGTAGCCCCGCCCCTAAAGCATCCCCTGCTTCATGGTCTATTGGACACCTGTCAATCACCGTGTAGCCCCACCCCTAGAGCATCCCCTGCTTTATGGTCTATTAGAGACCTGTCAATCACCGTGTAGCCCCGCCCCTAAAGCGTCCCCTGCTTTATGGTCTATTAGAGACCTGTCAATCACCGTGTAGCCCCACCCCTAAAGCATCCCCTGCTTTATGGTCTATTAGAGACCTGTCAATCACCGTGTAGCCCCGCCCTAAAGCATCCCCTGCTTTATGGTCTATTAGAGACCTGTCAATCACTGTGTAGCCCCGCCCTAAAGCATCCCCTGCTTTATGGTCTATTAGAGACCTGTCAATCACCGTGTAGCCCCGCCCCTACAGCGTCCCCTGCTTTATGGTCTATTAGAGACCTGTCAATCACCGTGTAGCCCCGCCCCTAAAGCGTCCCCTGCTTTATGGTCTATTAGAGACCTGTCAATCACCGTGTAGCCCCGCCCTAAAGCATCCCCTGCTTTATGGTCTATTAGAGACCTGTCAATCACCGTGTAGCCCCGCCCTAAAGCATCCCCTGCTTTATGGTCTGTGTGACTCTAAATGGACCATAATGTACTAAATGAACATCATGCTGTATTGAAGAAGACTTGAAACTAGAGATTGAGACATAAACTCATGTTTAAAATGTTTACTGAGGGAATACATCAAGAGAGAAGTAGAGTCATTTTCTATAGCAGGGGTGTCAAACATACGGCCCGCGGGCCGGACCCGGCCCACCACGTCATTTTATGTGGCCCACGAATCCGCCAGCAAAAAAAAAAAAAAAAAAATTTTTTTTTTTTTTTTTTTTTACAAAAATTTAAAGTTAGATGTGAAAATAAAAATATCCCCATGGTCGAAATTATGAGATAGAAAGTCGAAGTGATGAGATGGCATGTTGTCTGTGTGCCGACATTAAAACTATCACAACAGGTGGACAGGAGATGCAACAGCCCGTAAAGAGGATTTCCAACAAGTTTCTCAACATGCGTACTTCTCTGTACTGAAACGTCATCAGTCTCAGCCCAAGTACTGTTCCAATTCAAAGTTCACATCGAGCCAAGCACGGCCCTAATGCCCGGATGTGGCTCGCTCTGCCCATTTTACCCGGGATGCATCGGAGGTGACTTGTCTGTACTTGGGACAGCCAAATATCCCAGAATGCATTTTGCACCAGCAACAGGAAACAATGGCGGAGGAGAAATCACACAACTGGAAGTACGTGTTGTGGAAGTCACAGATATCCCGGGAAACTAAACTAACTATGTTAGGAGTACCGTAGTTACATTTACACCGTCTTACATTTACAACCGGCCCTTTGAGGGCGACCGTGATGCTGATGTGGCCCCAGAGTGAAAATGAGTTTGACACCCCTGTTCTATAGACTTCTATACAACCAGAGGAGTCGCTTTAAAACAGAAGATCAAAACAGTTCTGAGGTTTTAAATCAGAGAATCAAAGGTGAGTTCATGAATAGTATCTATTTGTCTTGAATGCATGAAGAACATGTGGAAAGCTTCCTTCATGTATTCACAGACGGAGATCCTCCTGTCGTTTGTTTTTCGTGGGTTTGACGCCGACTGAGTTCTTCATCAGCTCATGAACTCACTGAGCGACTCATGAATGAGCAAACAGACGTGACTAACTAACCGACAACACGGGAAACAACGTGACCGATGAGCCGATCAAAGCAATCAGAGGATTAATCAACCAACTACAAAGGGAACGTCCCATCTAACCAACTGGAGACAAAACCATCAACGTGAATCAATCAGGAAAACTAATCAAGCGAGAGAGTTCCGCTCCTCATCAGCGGATCGTTTCTGATTGGTCGGAGCTTTTACTTCCACCTCTTTGCAGCCGTGTGGTTGCAGTTTGAGTTCCTGTCTTCAGACCGTGATGTCAGCTTTCAGACAGAAAACATCAGGAACATCTGCAGGGACGTCAGCTGACAACTTCTCTTTCCCATCAGATCTCCGTCCTTCAGTCCGTCCTTCAGACTCTTCAACCGTCTCTTCAACTTCCAGCTCAGATTCACTTTATAAAGCTTCTTCTCTAAATATTCACATTCTGTGTGAAAGGACTTTCTACAGTTCAGTGGGGAACATTGCTCTTTTTCTTCTTCTTTAGTTACTTTACATATTAAGGTATTACATACAAAACATGTATGATGAGTTCACAAGATATGACGCTCTGTTCTAAAAACTAACATAAAATATGAAACAATAATCTAATACTATAGTTTAACATTTTCCAACATCATGATTACTTTTACTTTTGATACTTTGAGAACCATTTGCTGATAATAAGTGCATACTTTCTCTTTAAATGCAGGAATTTCATATTTCGGTAGTGGTTTTGGATTTCAGTGATGCTAGTTTGGACGACTTCTTCCACCACTGACACCGAGCTCTCACGTTAATCAAGAATTAGACTTATTCACACTCTATATTTAAACTAGTGGCAGTAAATTAAATCATATTTAATCCACGTAATCATGAATAAATTCCAGAAAAACCCACAAAGGGCGGGTCAAACAGAAACTGATCTTTCAGCCAGCAGACAACAAGAAGTCAACGTTGATTTATTTGTCATGTAACTTCTGTACTTCAGTAACAACAATGTTGTAGTTATTTTAACCCAAACAACGATCTTTTCCGAAACCTAACAGTTTTTTTGTAAGTAGTGTCGTGTCAACCTAACTAAGTAGTGTCGTTGTGTCAACCTAACTAAGTAGTGTCGTTGTCTCAACCTAACTAAGTAGTGTCGTTGTGTCAACCTAACTAAGTAGTGTCATTGTCTCAACCTAACTAAGTAGTGTCATTGTCTCAACCTAACTAAGTAGTGTCATTGTCTCAACCTAACTAAGTAGTGTCATTGTCTCAACCTAACTAAGTAGTGTCATTGTCTCAACCTAACTAAGTAGTGTCGTTGTCTCAACCTAACTAAGTAGTGTCATTGTCTCAACCTAACTAAGTAGTGTCGTTGTCTCAACCTAACTAAGTAGTGTCATTGTCTCAACCTAACTAAGTAGTGTCATTGTCTCAACCTAACTAAGTAGTGTCATTGTCTCAACCTAACTAAGTAGTGTCGTTGTCTCAACCTAACTAAGTAGTGTCGTTGTGTCAACCTAACTAAGTAGTGTCATTGTCTCAACCTAACTAAGTAGTGTCATTGTCTCAACCTAAGTAGTGTCGTGTCAACCTAACTAAGTAGTGTCATTGTCTCAACCTAACTAAGTAGTGTCGTTGTCGCAACCTAACTAAGTAATGTCATTGTCTCAACCTAACTAAGTAGTGTCGTTGTGTCAACCTAACTAAGTAGTGTCGTTGTGTCAACCTAACTAAGTAGTGTCATTGTCTCAACCTAACTAAGTAGTGTCGTTGTCGCAACCTAACTAAGTAGTGTCATTGTCTCAACCTAACTAAGTAGTGTCGTTGTGTCAACCTAACTAAGTAGTGTCGTTGTGTCAACCTAACTAAGTAGTGTCATTGTCTCAACCTAACTAAGTAGTGTCGTTGTCGCAACCTAACTAAGTAGTGTCATTGTCTCAACCTAACTAAGTAGTGTCGTTGTGTCAACCTAACTAAGTAGTGTCGTTGTGTCAACCTAACTAAGTAGTGTCATTGTCTCAACCTAACTAAGTAGTGTCGTTGTGTCAACCTAACTAAGTAGTGTTGTTGTGTCAACCTAACTAAGTAGTGTCATTGTGTCAACCTAACTAAGTAGTGTCATTGTCTCAACCTAACTAAGTAGTGTCGTTGTGTCAACCTAACTAAGTAGTGTCGTTGTGTCAACCTAACTAAGTAGTGTCGTTGTTTCAACCTAACTAAGTAGTGTCGTTGTCTCAACCTAACTAAGTAGTGTCGTTGTGTCAACCTAACTAAGTAGTGTCGTTGTGTCAACCTAACTAAGTAGTGTCATTGTCTCAACCTAACTAAGTAGTGTCGTTGTCTCAACCTAACTAAGTTGCTTCCTGTGAAGACGTTTATTTTAAAAAGACTATTCAGGTAACGAGCAGAAATAGACACGTTACTGGTAGAAAATGAGTAACTTTTTTGTGAAATATCATCAAACCGCTGTGTGACGATACGTTGATGTTTGTATATGAACCGACGTAGAAATATACAGATATGTAAAACCCTCTGCATGCATCTGTGCATCATGCTCGTGCACACGGTTTGAAAAAAAGGGTCCCTCCCACTGATGAATCTGTTTCCTCTCTATTTCATCTCTATGAATGCAACTATTCCACCTGCAGCCTGACAGACAGCTCATTAACCAGTTCACTGACCAACACAGCAACAGACCGTCTGCTCAGCTGACCCAATGAGATCTGACATCCTGCGTCAGTGGGAGCTTTGTTGGATCCATCTATTTACTGTGGGAGTCAGCAGAGTCTCTGTTTCAAAGCAGCTTCACCGCGACACTGTATAAATCTGCTTTAAATGCAGCAGAGATGACTCACAGTGTGTGTGTGGGGGGGGGGGGGGGGTTGACAGGTGGAGGCAGAGGGAGATGAATGGCTCCTGGTGCCACAGAGAATTGTTTAATAAACATTTTTATTAGCTTCTTTTTCACGCAGCCTCAGTCAGCAGCGAAATCCCATCAGACATTGTGCAGCCTGGATGTCACTGAGCAACACACACACACACACACACACACACACACACACACACACACACACACACACACACACACACACACACTTTAAAGACACACTCGTTGTGAGGGATCGAAGCAAGCAGGAGGCTGTATTATGAGGCGATAACTGCCCCAACTGTCAACCAGTCAACCACTTAGCACCTCGGTCTGTTGGACAAATGACAAACATTCACCTCCTCTGTACGTCTCTGCCTCGCTGCTTTTGCAGTGGATCGATTACTGAACAGACCAGCCAGGTCCAAGGGCCAAAGTATCAGGGCCCCTGGCCTTCAGCTACATGGTGTTAATCAAAGAGACACCAAACCAGAAAGTCCTCACAATGACCACAAAGAGACACGTACCGACCAGGAAGAGACTCAAAATGACCACAAAGAGACAGGAAATGACTACAAATAGACCGAAATAAGGCACAGACAAATACTGTGACTAAGTTTAGCTGTCACAGTAGTCCCGTCTCACACAAACAACACAAACAACACAACGCGCTGCTTTCTTCTCCTGTTCTTTTGCTTCAGCAGCAACTTCCTCACAGCAAGAATCAGCTCTGACATTTTGGCCAAAATCAATCACATGATTTTTATCATGAATCACTCCCGAGAAGCACTAAAGCTCTGGAATGAGTACGTGGCAGTGCCGTGCCGTTACCGAAGTACAGAAGTTACGTGAGAAAACATGAAACTTGACTTTGACACGAGGAACAAACATCTGCCTGCTGGAGGAAGATGTTTGTTGGACTCATCTACCTGTGTGTGTCTTTCTTCCTCAATCAAGTTCCTGTGAACAACAGACCAAACCTTTAGTGTGAAATCTACGAATGCTGGACGAGTCCACGGGATGATCGATCGACTGTTACGATGTCGGTCCACCAGACACACATCTCAGAATAGAATAGAATAGAATGGACAAAGTACATTTATATTCTATTCTACCTGTTTGCATCTGGCAGAATAAGAATCCAGCATCACATCTGCACAGAGCGGTGCATCGATCACTGGGAGTAAAACTCTGCAGCGTCTCTCAGCTTGTTGTTCTGTGGTGCAGCGGCAGAGAAGCAGAGTCGCTGGCTTTATGTTTGTCTGACGGAAAGTTCTGCTCCGACCCATCGGTGACGCTTCAAAGAGACAAAGCCCCGAAGAACAGGACTTTACTGAAGCACGGGTCTGTGAGCGGAGCGCAGGACGTTTAACACGCGCCGCCCGTCTGACAGATTTACTGTCCTGCCCCCCCCCCAATCACTCTCCTCTCAGGAAACACAAATCATAATCATTCATTCTCTGCATGAACTTTAGCTGCACGCTTGTTTTTTGAACCGATAACCGACGGCTCGTAAACCGGAACCTTCAATTAAAGGTCGACGCCGTAAACTGTCGATTTTCTAAACTGTTGCATGAACTCAATCACAGTTAATAAGTCATTTCTTCTTCGTGCATCTGGGCCTCGCTGTTGAGTTTGACTTAACGTCCGGTGGCAGTTACAGACTTCACAAACTTCCAGCGCTTTGTTAGTACGAGCTGCGTGAACGCACTCAGAAGAAGACGACTTGCTGACAGTCAGACAAAAACAGGTTTGAACCAGTTGTCAGAGTTTATCTGTTTGCTCCTCGTCTCTCGTGGGCGGCCGGCCCAGCGCTACTGACATCGCTGACAGATTCATCGTTTGAGCATCGAGCTTCGGTGGATTCTTCAGCTGCTGGATTCTATTGGGTTCATGTCACAGAGGTGCTGAGTGTTGAGAAGCTTCTTCTGGAACTCCTCAAACACCAACTTTTTAACTCTTTCTTGACTGTTTTTTAACTTCATGTTTTGAAATATCACATATATATTCGATATAATTCCAGTTATTGTCAAACATATTTTAAAGCCAACATATTTGGCTCTTTTTCCCCCTGCAGGCTGTTTCCATTATTTCGTCCCAGTGTGTTGGTTGGTGGAGCTGCGGGTGTCGCGGTGGAGACGTTCCCCCCCGATCGTCTCAGGAACAGAACATTCATTCATTCTTCCGGACTAACGGTGCTCAACGGACCCGGCTTCAGTGTGCACATGACAAACAGCAGGCGACGCTCTAACCGTGTTGAATTGAAGCAATTTCACTCTAATGTGGTCTCCAGATATCTGCTGAATACATTTATTAAAATGATATTAAGACGTATCGCCTCCTCGGTAATCACGCTCTCCGCTCAGGCCACGGACTCCAGAGTGAAGTCACGAAGAGAGAAATCAAACCCGAGAGGGTTCTGAGGAACGTGGAACCCAAACCAACATCTCACTGAGGTTTGTTTTTCTGTTTATTAATGCTGGAGGACAATTCATCCGCTCATTGGCTTTAATGAGTTCATGATCACATCGATGTTTCTTTATTTATTTAAAAGCTGAATTGATGAGGAAACGTTGTTTTCAGCTCTGCTGTTAGCAAACATTAAAACGTTCAAAGGTTCAAAGGTTCAAACGTTCAACGTTCAAAGGTTCAAAGGTTCAAAGGTTGAAACGTTCAAAGGTTGAAACGTTCAAAGGTTCAAAGGTTCAAAGGTTCAAAGGTTCAACGTTCAAAGGTTGAAACGTTCAAAGGTTCAAAGGTTCAAAGGTTCAAACGTTCAAAGGTTCAAAGGTTGAAACGTTCAAAGGTTGAAATGTTCAAAGGTTGAAACGTTCAAAGGTTGAAACGTTCAAAGGTTCAAAGGTTCAAACGTTCAAAGGTTCAAACGTTCAAACGTTCAAAGGTCAAAGGTTCAACCGTTACGACGTTCGAACGTTCCAACGTTGGAACGTTGGAACGTTCAAAGCACTACTTTAGATGTTGAATCAACACTGGTTCTGTGCGAAAGAATCAGAGGATTTCTTATTTTAGTCAATTCAGAGTTTGTTTAAGAGGTTTTCTTTTCAGTCTCTCTTCAGATGATTTATCAGTCAAGTATTCTGAACTCTGTGGATGTTTTCAATGTAAAATACATATTCCTGATACTGGCTCGCTCCCAGCAGAGAGATCAATGCTTCGTGCAGCTTGTCGATCTTCTCCGGCTTCACGCTGAGGTAGCGTGACCTTCTGGGTGAAGATTATCGAACGCCCGTCGAGTTTCCAGTGCGTAAGGCCCTGAACTAATAAACTAATAATATCGCTTCTGACTTTCCAACGTTGAGCAAAAATAAATCGATAGTTGGGACCGCACGAAGCCCCCCCCCCCCTGGCAGGGTCTGCTGGAGCTGCTGTCTTCTGCTAAGGAGGAGATATTGGATGGTGTGAGCATGTGTTCAGCATCGTATCTGTTTCTATATCTTCTTCTTGTTTCCCGAGCTGAGAGCAGACGCTGGGTAATGCTGTGTAAGCTCTGAATATCCGTCCTGCTTTCCTCTCTCGTCCCCGTTCACACAACACGACGACAGTGACGGAGACTTCAGCTCACCTTCAGCTCACCTTCAGCTCACCTTCAGCTCACCTGCAGCACACACTCTGCTGGATAGCTTCAGAGCAAACGCTTCAAAGGAGTGTATTCAGAAGTCATCTGAAGGTCCAGGCTGTTCACTTCTCTCCTGCTTTGATGGACGCTGTGTGTAATTATATTTCTCAATCTACACTTGCGTCTTGTTTTTTTTCCATATCGAAACTTTGCAGAAACAAACCAAGCTTGAAGAGATGCGGCGAGTAAAAGGACGCGGACGTGATGTTTCCTCAGAGCAGCGAACAGAGCGAGACACGAAGCAGCTGATACGAAACCACTCGACCGACTCACTGGAGAGAAGAACACAGAGCTCTGCTCAGCTCGCTGTGGTGGCTGATCGTATCCGCCTCTCTTTAAACACATATATATATAAATAAATACATCTATATATATATGTATATATAAATACATATATATATAGAAATGCAGATTCCACTTCCACTTTATTTCACACAGACTGAACTGTTACCCGCTGACCCCCCACACAGACTGAACTGTTACCTGCTGACCCCCCACACAGACTGAACTGTTACCCGCTGACCCCCCACACAGACTGAACTGTTACCTGCTGACCCCCCACACAGACTGAACTGTTACCCGCTGACCCCCCACACAGACTGAACTGTTACCTGCTGACCCCCCACACAGACTGAACTGTTACCTGCTGACCCCCCACACAGACTGAACTGTTACCTGCTGACCCCCCACACAGACTGAACTGTTACCTGCTGACCCCCCACACAGACTGAACTGTTACCCGCTGACCCCCCACACAGACTGAACTGTTACCCGCTGACCCCCCACACAGACTGAACTGTTACCTGCTGACCCCCCACACAGACTGAACTGTTACCCGCTGACCCCCCACACAGACTGAACTGTTACCCGCTGACCCCCCACACAGACTGAACTGTTACCTGCTGACCCCCCACACAGACTGAACTGTTATCACTCACATCCTAATGCGTCAGACGGACCAGACTGCACCTACCGCGTTGTTGAAGTAAAAAGTGAAACTTAAAGTTGTGAATTGAAACAAAACTACTTGCTTTGGGTTTAGATAAGTACTTTATTACTATGGCGTTAGTTAAGTATGTAAGTTACTTTAAATCAGTATTTCAACATCTTTTTGAGCAAATATTGAAACGTGTTGCAGGACTTTTGTAGGCAAACGCACAACAAATGATGAGGAACATTTTGTAGGATATCATACGAAGCGTTGTATGAAGATACGCCGAGTCATTCACGACTCCGTCGCTCTTTAAACTACGTCACCTGACTTCCTCCTCTGCTCCCGTCACAACTACAGCCACACGCGGTCGGCTTCATGTTCGTGTGTTGGTACTCTGCTCTCTGCAGCCGGTGTCTGAACTCAACAACTAAAGATTGATTGTGAGCTAAACTCTACAAATAAAGAACCTGCGCGCTGCCATGCATCATAACAGACTCCAGCACAATGTGAACAGAAGAACGGTGCTCTGTGCTTCCACAGTCACAGTGTTACGACTCCACGGTGAGAGAAGGCGTGAAGGCCTGTAATGAAGGATTGTGGGGCTTTTACAGCAGCAGCAGCGAGAGAAACAAACCACTGAGCTCCAGCTTCCACTACAGAGCAGACGAGCTGCTCGCGG
>NC_136654.1:990473-1020473 GCF_949748355.1 Melanostigma gelatinosum
TTACATTACCGTCTAAAGAGGGAGCAGAGAGGTGCTGAGTCACATGATGAAACAAAGAGAACCCATGAGAACCCATGAGAACCCATGAGAACCCATGAGAACCCATCGTTCACTGACCGATGAGGCAGAACTCAACTCAGTGAATAAAACCTTCATAACTATTAATAGCTGCTTATCGTAGAAACGTTTTCACAAACCTGAACTCAAACTAAATCATAAACTCCAAAAAGCTCATCGTGAAAGATGAGATTAATGATTATTAATGATGATAATAATAATAATAACTTTATTTATATAGCACCGTTAAAAACAGAGTTTACAAAGACAAAGACAGACAAAGCAGCAAAAACAAGAGAATAACAACAACAGAAAGCTCAGTGAGACAGTCGATACGATAAAATAAAAAACATTAAAATGTATTAAAATAAACAAATAAAAATAGAACAGTAAAGCGATGACATCACATAAAAGCCAGTCTGTAAAAATGTGACTCTGTGAGCCTCATCGTCCATAAAGACCTGGTCATCAAAAACAACGTTGGACCCTCAGCATGAGGTCTGAGATCCATCGATGTCCAGAACCATCACAGCCTGAGAAGAACTCATCATCTCATGTGTAGAGCTCGTGCAGCTCCGCCTCCACACTTTCACTTTCACAGGGAACAACAAAACAACAAAGCGCAGATGTTCCAGCAGTGACGATGATGAGCATGCAGGGAGCGAGGTCCGGCCCAGAGAGAGCCCACGAGTGTGGATGCGTTCAGCCGGACTCCAGACCCGCTGTGAACACGCAGCGCAGCGTCTCTTTGCCTCACGCACAAAACACGCTTTTTACTCCACTTAGGAACACAATCGTCTCCGGGACAACCCCAAGTATACCTTTGAAGTGAGCACTTCAGTTGCATTGAACCGTTAAATAAAAATGTGAAACTGCTGACTGATGCAGATAGTTCAGTGTTTTGACACTTTGTGGCACTAATGGACACCTCGTAGTCCCAGAATGCACTCTGTCAGTCACATGACACCATGAGACATAATACAGACTTAATAATCGGTTATTACAGATAATATGAATGTTCTTTTCTCTTCTGACTGTTGGAGATGGGCGGGGCTCAAGTAGCAGAAACGTTTCACTGACGTTTGGTTCATTTGGGAGATCAAATCCATCCTCCAGTTATTAAAAAGCAACAATTAACTGAGAGCTTGGATTCAGGCATTGGATTCTTCCAGGTTTTGAAATGTCTCTCTGTGACTTCATGTTGGGCATCACACGTTTTCTATTACTTCCACTCCCCTAAGACGACGGCTTGTCTTCGGTCCTCGGAACCCAACGGTCCGCCAGCTTCCCCAGTGCAGGTGATTTCCTCTTTGTCAGATGTAACTTTGTCATTTGTTCTCCTCCTGCAGTCACATCGCACCGCGGTGTTTGCTGTGGGAGTCCCTGCCGGTCTGAGCCGGGTCGGAGGTTAACTCTCAGCTCCCATCACTCCTTCTGTGACACGTGTTCACATCAGAGCACAGCAGACACTGTCACCTCACGCTGCTCTCTTTTAATTAAAGGAAGACACAAAACACAAGAAGAGCCACTAAAACACGGCGAAGCTGAGCGGCAGCTGCGTGTCTTTGCTTTGTATTCATGACTCCGTTGTGTGGATAACAGGGCAGCACCAACTGAACAGGCACTTTAAACCAGAGTCTGACAGAAGAACTGCAGAGATCAATGACATGTAATGTTCATTCTGTGCCTTCAACGATCCGCCAACCGCAGCAGTAACCACCAACAATGACCGAGACAAAGAAAGAGGCCGATGATGAACATGCAGGCTGCATCGGCTCTGCTCAGAGGTTGTTTGAGAGGCAGCTCACACGCTGAAGACCAAATGTGTTGAATAACCGGGAGCCGCTCATCACAATGGAAGGCGAAGAACAGTTTTATGTTGCCGAGCAATATTAATGAGCAGGGTAACTAGTATGTGGCTTGTTTTACTGCACCTCCCAGACAAGAAGCAGGGAGGAGGGTCTGCATGTTCACCACAAAGAACATTGGAAGATAAAGTGCAGCTACTCGTTATTTTCATTAAGGACTGGTATAAAGATGGAGAACGATAAATCCCATCATGACTTTATCACAGATGTATTAATATCGGCGTGTATGTCCGCTGACAGCTGACAGGAAAGTGCAGTGCATGTAATGGTCATTTAAAATGCAACCAACATGCATACAGTCTGTTTTCATAATGAACCTCCGACAGGTTACTACAGCGGTTACTGTATTTATTGCAATTTATTTAAATGTACTATTATTATTACTAAGTCCAGAGAGTTCACTACTTATGACCTAAAGATGCAGCTGTTGCTGTTTCAATAGAATAGAAGTGAAGACACACCTCCATGACAATCAAGACTTGTCATGACCGGGGAATTTCTGTGGAACAAATACTTGATAATTATCATTATGTAGCAACAGAAGCTCTGTTTCAACAGGTAAAAAGGGACAGACAACCAAACTCCTACGTTACAAACACATTTTAAAGTGCTGCTCTATGAACTAAAGGGCAATAACATTTGGTTCACGAGACGCAGGCAGCATGTTTCATACTTAATGTGAATATAATTCATACAGTTGTGATTGTTTTCGGAGGAACACTGAAAACATTCAAGACTTAAGACCTGGCAAAATGACCTGGCGACGCCATTGGTCGACACAGGAAACGGCGTTTAACTGGTGTGCTCAGTGGATGATGGTCACAGAAATGCATGACCGCGTCAACCAGAGTCCTGCCAGTAGCCTCCACGTGCTTGAACATGCGAGGGCCCGATCAATGCTGCTTGCAGCTTTAATGCTATTTAACTTTCTAATAAAGATATTTTGTACCCACCTAAAAATAGCAGTGTCAGTGTGTCTCGTTGTGGCCCTTCTATTTTTATTAATTTTCCTATTTTATTTAGCTACATGACATTTTAAAACGGGATAATTACCCGTCATTACTACCACATAATGTGACAGTGAATCTAACTGATATCGACGCATGAGGCATCTGAAACAACCCAGACTGACGGTTGATTCACGCCTGAACAGAACTAGTTTCTTTGAGAAATGTTGTCCGCCCACGTCAGAAATCAGAAGCGTTTATAGACCGTCTTCATTATGCGTTATGCTCAGTTACACACGGCCAATCGAGGAGGAAAAGTCGGGGTTGGTGATTTGTTTTGGTGATGAAAAATGACTGAGAAAAGATTGGACACAGGCCCCCCAATCCATAGTTAGGAAGGTGTGGGGGTGTTTCAGAAGCTATTAAACCGAAACAAAAAATGCCATATGAGTCACTGAAGACAGTTTTTTGAAAGTCTTCCAAACATATCTGCTGATTAATTTGAAACAAAGTATCTTTGGACTGAGTGAAGTTCTCCTCTGCAGCCGCACCGTCGTCCTTCGGTCATAAAGGATTCAGATCCTGGCCAGCAGCTATAATGCACTTATCTGAGAGGCTAAACGCCTGCATCTGTCTATAACCTTATATTGTAATTGCCACCATCCTGTATCGATTATGCTCACAAATCCATCGAGCCTAATGTGATTTCATTAAGATACAGTCCAAGTGAGCTATTCCAAACAAATACAGAAGAAAGGGGTCGATGTCTGACATGTTGCAGGAATATCCTTTCCAAGGCCAGAAATCATTGGAAATCATTTATGGCCTCCTGCAGCTATTCTTAATGCGTTTTCAATTATTTGTCTACATGTATTCCATGTGAATTTACAAAAGTGAAAATAAATGAGAGGCAAAACTCCCCAACATATTAACAAATATGTAACATGGTTAGTGTTGAAGGAACAATAAAAGTTTCTTCTTTTTGTTTGGACAAGTCAAGTCAATTTTATTCATGCAGCCAATACTCAATAATCAATCAGTTTAAAATCGGTATAAAATACAACAGCCTCTATCTTAGACCCTGAAATAGACCCCCATACCCTTCGAGCAGGATTTATATTTAAAGTTGGTTTCTTTCTTTACAGACACACAAAGCACTTCTTTGCATCGTCCCAACAGCAGGGACCACGAAAACAAATCAAAGATGCCATCACGAACAGTTCGGAAAAGGACTTCAAAGTATTCCAGAATATAATCCAAAGTGCTTGGGAAGAACATATTTTTCATTGATGCTTGAGAAGCGTATCAAAGGAGAGAATGAGTTGTAAAACAAACTCATAAGTGGCTGCAAAACATGAACTTATCTCTGTCAACAGGTATGAATCATCTGTTATTTCATCAAAGCCACTGAGTGATGTTAAACATTCAGCAGGAAACTCAACGAACACTGATGTCTGTAAACCATCAATCAGCTGCTCAATCCATCTATCGTCACTCATCACAAACATGTGGACCATGTGAGAGGAAGTGGAGAAGTTGCTCACTTTTCACAGGACACCAACACATGTGTTCTTAAGAGTAAAACTCACCACATTTTAAAGTTTTCAGAGTCCAAAACCTTCTCACTCCAACTCATCAATCAACGCTTGGTCAGCAGCCACATTGCTTCAAATAACGTAGAGTTTCCACTTGCTATATTCATACAATCAGTTTTCAAAATAAAGGTTGGTTTACTCAGTTTCAAGGTTTACTTGTGCAAAAGAAACGACTTGGTGAGGACGAGGAAAATATTGTGGTTTGGATCCAAAGAAGTATGTTAAAAGAACTAACTGGTGTTCAGTAGGCAACTCCAGTTATGTAGGAAAAATATGTTTGAATAAGTCAACATTGACTTGTGGAACAGTGGCCTCCTGGGTTTGTTTGACCCACACCGTCCCCTCCCACCCATCCCACGCGTTATACCCCGTCAGTCTGATCAGGACCCCGATGGGTTAATATTGGAGTTAGTTGAAAGCCTGGTGCTCATCCAGATATTAAAGGGTGCAGCACTGACCAAGCACTGCTATTTTACCAGTTGGGGGGTGAGATCCATTTGTTCACATCAACCAGATCTGACAGTGAGAATTAGAATCAAGATCAAGTTCCACAACAAAAGACCAACTTCCATCAGCCAACAGCAGACCAACTTCCATCAGCTTTTCCAAGATCCGTCTCCTCGCTCCAGCACGGCGACCGGTCGATCGCTTACCGTACTCGATGTCGTAGAACACAATGAACTTCTGCCAGCGCAGCTCCTCCACCAGAGTCAGCATGACGTCGTTGAGGCGGACGGGCGGCCGGGCGGCCAAAGTGTAGCGCTGCCCGCCGGGGCTGGGGTTGAGGTGGCAGGCGGTCCGCGGCGATCCCTCGCTGTTCCTCTGGATGTACAGGTGGGGGATGTGCATGGCGTCCGTCAGGGACTGCAGGGCGCTGGCTGACGCGCAGCCCGTCGAGGTGACCAGCGCCAGTATGCCCTGGTTCATCAGCTCGCAGGCTAGAGAGGAGACAGAGGGATGACGAGAGGCGTTATTTCATTGGTCAAATTAAGCAGAATAAATGCGAACAAAAAGGATCTTTTCAGAGACAACTGAACCTGAACTAGGGTTTCTAGATTTGGAACAAACCCCTGTTAGCTGCACAGTTTCATGAAACACATCAGTGCAGCCAGGGAGACGTGCCAGAGGCTGCAAAGAGTCAGAGAGAAGCCCAGTACTAATGCTAAATCATGTCTTGACCTCCCATTACGGATATTAGTCTGCATTCTCATAAATCTACTCCGCAGTCTGACAGGTAACACCGTTCTTTTTAAAACATCTCTGACCTACTTGTGAACCTCCAAACCTGCACTTCTAAAGAGCAGAACCTCGGATGATTTAACGGCCTGTTGAGGCTAAGCTAAAGGTTAAGAGTCCTCTGAGTGCTGCGGCGGACTCAGCTGTCATACCTGTTTGTGCAGAAAAACAACAGGCTCATACGAAGCCTCAAAGGTTCCCACACAGTCAGCAGAATCATGTCTCTCATCTGGCTTCCAAGAGGAAACCATTCGATTCAACAGCGATACGTTGAGTTGGACATGAAGGCTCCACAGAGACCTTCAGGGTCCCACAGGACATCTAAGTTAAATGAAAACAAGTACTTCAACATTGGGACCTTGACCGCCAACCAAAGGAGACGTAATGAGCAGGATCAAGTGTCCGACCCCAAGAAGCAGCACAACAATTGCTAATCAACATTCATCTTTCAGAGAATGTTGCTCATGTCTTTTCCTTCGTCCTTGTGAAACATCTTTCCTCCACCATCAAGGCCGAGGAAACGTAGTTGAGAAGAGACATAGGATGTCATTTCGTTTTGACTATTGAACCGCAGCTCTACTGCGGGTTGCAACACTCGTACTACCAGACTATTCAGTGTGGCCGATCCCATGATGACCCAACACACAGGATGGCAAAAATACCAGCAACTTCCAATACATCCGGGTCGCTTGTTGGGTGTTTACAAGCGAGCGTCAGAGACTGTTAATAAGAAGTGGACATCGTCTTCGTTAAGTCACTTATTGGTTTGTGGACTGATCCAATCGCGTCTTTCTCATGTGAACATGTCTTTATGGACACGAAGGAACATCGTGCTGCTCACTCGTTCACTATGAAGAGAAATTGCAGGTTTCACCATGAATGTAATCCCGCCTGCCTCCGAGCCCCACACTTCACTCCAGCTACGTTTCTTCTTGAGTACACTGACTCACTTCCACTGCACATCGAGCCGTTTCTTCTTCCTTCTGAATCTCCTCAACAGCCATTTCTTTTCTTTCTCCCCCCTTTGACATTGACGTGTCCCATAAAAGCTGCCCTCTGCCCGGCCCAACCTCCAAACACCTGTAGCTCCCGAGCCCTCCTCCGTCCTGCTGAGAGTTACCCTCTGTACTTCAGTCACAGTATCATCACCTTTGCACATGTAAACTCCTCTATTAAACCACAGAAACCAGAAGCCTGTCGCTGCCAGCTAATCTTTCTCTCTGCTCGCTCCCTTTGAAGCATCAAACCCTGTTAGGAGCCACAACAGTCAGAGCAAGAGGCCAAACTGCAGACACCACAGTTTAAGTTGCCCTGGAAAGCCAGACGTCTCTGTACTTCTAATACACACTTGTTAATGCTGCAGGCCGGCTCCCGTTGAGACGAATCATCTCGTCTGCAAAAGAGCTTTGGCAACATACGACTCTTTGGTTGTGTTCAAACACTGAAATTAACTTTCAGTGTGTTTTCCTGACAAGAGACCTTTTATTGTCCTCTGTTAAGAATATTGTCCTCTGGAAATTACGTTCATCTATTCTACTGTATTTAGATGGACATGTAATTGCTGGCAATTTTTATCCATTTTTCGACGGATTCATCTTTTCCAAAGATGCTGCAACGTTGCCTGATTCTGGTGTTTCCCTACTAATGTCCAGCGATCATAGGCCTGGGAAAGACCCTGCAGTATTAAGGCAAGAACACTGCTAGGCTTAGGTTTAGGTGGCTTGGGGTAAAAAAAAACTACAGAAGTGACGATATCTAAGTACGTAGGTTACGTAAGAAAGAAGTCAACATTGACTTCTGGTTTCATATGGGACATGAACAACGATTTCCTGGGTGAAAGTCTGGTGTTCTTTAATCCATGCGGTAACCTCCGGTTCTGAAAAGTGAAGTCGATTCTTCATGTGTTAAAGCTGCATTCTCTCTAGTGTCCACCAGGGGGCGACTCCTCTGGTTGTATAGAAGTCTATAGAAAATGACTCTACTTCTCTCTTGATTTATTCCCTCAGTAAACATTGTAAACATGAGTTTATGTCTCAATCTCTAGTTTCAAGTCTTCTTCAATACAGCATGATGTTCATTTAGTACATTATGGTCCATTTAGAGTCACACAGACCATAAAGCAGGGGATGCTTTAGGGCGGGGCTACACGCTGATTGACAGGGCTCTACGTCACTCCTCCTCAGTCCAGATATGGTCACTTCCTGTTCTCTGGTTGTAAAAAACCAAGATGGCGACAGCGAAATCGCCGAACTCGAGGCTTCATAACGTCAGTCCACAAACCAATGAGTGACGTCACGATGACTACGCCCACTTCTCATTCATAGTCCATGTTTTCAAACCGTAAACCTTGACCTCCTCTCAGCAGACGTTAGTGTTGTTAGTGATAAGCATCAATATATATATATATATATATATATATATATATATATATATTATATGTTATTTTAAATGTTAAAAGTTTCCCGTCACCATCGTGTCCTTTTCCTAACATTTTCAAAGCCACATGGAGCTCCTCTCCCCACAGTTTAAGCCTCTCAGCAAACCTTTTCGTCTCCGGTTAGAGCCCGGCTTCCTCTGCAGGAGAAGATGTGTCCAGACTTTAAGGTCAGGAGATGCTCCAAAGGGCAGGAGGCGTGTTATGACTGAGCTGCCAACAGGTTCATGCAGAGGCAGAGGAGCATGAAGCATAGCCGGGTCGTCTTCCAGAGAGAAAGAGAAGAGCTGGCTGGTCGCGAGAACCCTGCAGCTTAATGTTTGATGAGTCAAACTTGGCTGAACTCGGGCTGAGAACAAGCGGAGGACAGAGCGGAGCAGGAGACCGTCAGCGTTCAGCCGTCCATCTTCACTCGGGGAACGGCATTCTGTTTGGAAGTCGTGCTTCGTCAGCATCCCGGCAGTTTACGGGAAGTGATGACGGGGCGACTATTCAACCAACAAAATTTAAATTGTCTTAAAGATAATGAGACGAATGTGGCCTCTGTGGAAGTGGAAGCTAATGAACTTGCACTGAAGCATTTAGAGAGCAATCTTGTATTAAATGTGTAGATGTTTTTTTGTTGTTGTTGCTAAAAGCCCACCAGATTAGATTGGAATCTGACTCATCGGGTCAATTTAATGAAAATAAATCATTGTGTCACTGCTGATCCTCGCAGGATGGAGGTCAGCAGCTGCAGGAGCCTAAAGATGCTGCTCCTCCAGCAGCAAGACGGTGATTCTTTCATCTGTCTGTGGAGACTTTCACTGGTTGGCCATCTGGCTCTTTAGCTGCTAAACGTGCCACTTTGGTAAGTTTCTCTGCTTTTTGCTGCCTGTTTGATGAACATCTCTGGAAACGAGGCTGATGAGAGCTGCAGACCAGAAAACCAGAACAAAGGTCTGAAAGAGAGAAGAAATACCCAGTGAAGTCTGACAGACTCTACGGAACAGACACTTCATGGATGGAAGTGAGGCAACGACGTGCTTTGCACACACATCACTGAGGATGATGTCATTAATTACTCACTAAAGTTTACGCAATGCAACATCGATGCCCTGCAACAAAGAACTGCTGAGCTCACTCGGCTCGCTCTAACCAACCCGACACGGCAGAAGATGAGTCGGCTTTCAAACCAGTTTCAAGTGAATATTTTTTAAGATTTGAGAAATGTTCCTGTTGAGGGTCTCAGAGGGTCTCAAGTGTCAATCAAGGAGTCTCGGACCCCTCTAGGCCCTCTGTTGTTTGCAAACTGGTCTTAAATAGAATATGTGATTTGCAGAGCGATGAAACGTTGACGGCACTTTGCTTTTGTCTGGTGAAACCTTTGACATAAGGATATGTGTCGTTAGCATTTTATCGACACTAGTAATCTTATTGATACTCTTATTGGTTCTTTTTGATTATTTTGTGAGAAAAAAATAAAGAAAAGAATCAACAGTTCTTCATTGTTCTTGTATGTAAACAACAAGCAACACGTTCCAAAATCTTTAAGCTACATTCTCAGCTCAACAATGATTTCAGTGATTATGTTTCATTGATGATCCTGTTCTTGTGATCAACATCACGAACGTCTGACATCACGAACGTCTGACATCGCTAACGTCTGACATCGCTAACGTCTGACATCGCTAACGTCTGACATCGCTAACGTCTGACATCACTAAGGTATGACATCACGAACGTCTGACATCACGAACGTCTGACATCACGAACGTCTGACATCGCTAACGTCTGACATCGCTAACGTCTGACATCACGAACGTCTGACATCACTAACGTCTGACATCACTAACGTCTGACATCACTAAGGTATGACATCGCGAACGTCTGACATCGCTAACGTCTGACATCGCTAACGTCTGACATCGCTAACGTCTGACATCGCTAACGTCTGACATCGCTAACGTCTGACATCGCGAACGTCTGACATCGCTAACGTCTGACATCACTAACGTCTGACATCACTAACGTCTGACATCGCGAACGTCTGACATTGCTAACGTCTGACATTGCTAACGTCTGACATCGCTAACGTCTGACATCGCTAACGTCTGACATCGCTAACGTCTGACATCGCTAACGTCTGACATCGCTAACGTCTGACATCGCTAACGTCTGACATCGCTAACGTCTGACATCGCTAAGGTCTGACATCGCTAACGTCTGACATCGCTAAGGTCTGACATCGCTAACGTCTGACATCACTAAGGTCTGACATCACGAACGTCTGACATCGCTAACGTCTGACATCGCTAACGTCTGACATCGCTAACGTCTGACATCGCTAACGTCTGACATCGCTAACGTCTGACATCGCTAACGTCTGACATCGCTAACGTCTGACATCGCTAACGTCTGACATCGCTAACGTCTGACATCGCTAAGGTATGACATCGCTAACGTCTGACATCGCTAACGTCTGACATCGCTAACGTCTGACATCGCTAACGTCTGACATCGCTAACGTCTGACATCGCTAACGTCTGACATCGCTAAGGTCTGACATCGCTAACGTCTGACATCACTAAGGTATGACATCGCTAACGTCTGACATCGCTAACGTCTGACATCGCTAACGTCTTTCATCACTAAGGTATGACATCACGAACGTCTGACATCACTAACGTCTGACATCACTAACGTCTGACATCACTAAGGTATGACATCGCGAACGTCTGACATCGCTAACGTCTGACATCGCTAACGTCTGACATCGCTAACGTCTGACATCGCTAACGTCTGACATCGCTAACGTCTGACATCGCGAACGTCTGACATCGCTAACGTCTGACATCGCTAACGTCTGACATCACTAACGTCTGACATCACGAACGTCTGACATCGCTAATGTCTGACATCGCTAACGTCTGACATCGCTAACGTCTGACATCGCTAACGTCTGACATCGCTAAGGTATGACATCGCTAACGTCTGACATCGCTAACGTCTGACATCGCTAACGTCTGACATCGCTAACGTCTGACATCGCTAACGTCTGACATCGCTAAGGTATGACATCGCTAACGTCTGACATCGCTAACGTCTGACATCGCTAACGTCTGACATCACTAACGTCTGACATCACTAACGTCTGACATCACTAAGGTATGACATCACTAACGTCTGACATCACTAACGTCTGACATCACTACCGTTCCCTGGCGGCTGCTCCACAAACAGGTGTTCTGCGTGTTGGTCACATGTTGTGATGAACTTACTTGTGAGGGTTTTCTTGTGTTTGAGACGACCAGAGTTCTCACGCTGCACTGAGAGGAGACAGAGACAGAGAGACAGAGGCAGGACGTTTGAGACGAGGACGTCTCGGTCCACAGCTAAGAAAGTACCGATAGCAGAACCAGTAACTCCAGACCGCATCAATGCTAACAGGTTTTACTCAGTTAGAACCGGGTTTCGGGGCATCCCTACTCGGATGTACTCATTAGACCTTCTGTCAACATCAAGAAAAAGTGATTATTGTTTAGCATTAAGGATGATAATATTCTCCCAGCATGCCTCCCCAATAAGACCGTAAACCTCTGAGTCTGCTCCTCAATTAAAACAAAAATCCATAAGCGGTCACATGTCTGGTGTTGATGTCTCTGCACATGACAGGAACAGTCCGGTGGTTAATGAGCCTCGGAGCGTCAGAGACTGATACTCTCAGTCGGTCCGGCGCTGAAATCACTGAGGACCAATTCGCATAATATCGTCTAGAACGGGACTAATAGGTTTGGAGGCTTCTGAAACACAACGCCGGGAGCTGTTGGAATAACTCACTCAGCAGCCGGCTGAAATGATGTTGGGTCTGCAACGTGACTCCCTCTCGCTCTACGAGTCCACAGTGAGTCACGCTTTCATCTGTGCTCAATGAAGCATGCGCAATATTTAGCCGGAGCGACTCCCCGTGCATCCTAATGACACTCACAGAGAGACTCCTGCCAGACGGCGGGAGACAAGAACCATTAGAGGCAGAACGAGACAAAGATCTCCCTCCCTCTGCCTCTCTGCTTATTAGTGTCATCTGCATTCAATATCTCACCTCCAAATTAGCTCCTGGAAACAAACATCTTATCCTTGAGCAAGCGGGTTATGGATTCAGACGAAAAAGAAATGCTCTGCACGTTATCAAGGCCTCTCAGGCGATGCAGCAGTGGCGGGCGTAATTTGGATGCAGGGACATGATTTCTAAATACCACATTCATGGAACTCTGTCAGTACTTGGAGAATGATTTTGTCGAGGAGGTAAACATCTTTACAGCTGCAATGCCATTTCTCAGAGTAAACAGATGGTTTTCATAAATGAGAGGCAAATACGTGCCTGCGTGCAGTGAAGGAGGCGGTTATGCAAACCTGGCATGCAACGCATTATCAAGTAGAAAAGAGTATTAGCATTAAAAACAGCACATGAGAACTGATGGGATCATGGAGAAGAGCTGCAGTTCCTGCTGATCCTGTTAGACGTCTTTGATGCATCACATCCAAGGAGGGAATCGATTTCTAGAACAAAACACACAATCTCATGATTGTGTGTTTTGGGAGGCATTACTAAGGAATAAATAAAACATGGGGATTATGAACTGCAATGTATGTGTGCAAATTAAGAATTCAATTTAATGGAATGCAAACCTCTGAAAACAAGGCTGCATCTTTTTATAATCATTCAATTAATGAATCAATCAATTGATCTATTTATAAAGTCACCTTTCAAACAAAGCAAATGCAATCAAAGCGCTTAACAAATGACTGAACAATGAAGAAACTAGTGCTCACCAAATTCACTGAAGAAAGATAAATATATAAAATATAACACTGAATATATTGGTCATGGTAAAACAGTAAAAAAGGAAACTAGAGCAAAAAATAAAATAATTAATTAATTAATATTTCGTATAAATAGTGAAGCCACAGCATGAAATCACATAAGACACCAAATAAAATCAGTTCTAATAATATGCAATGATAATAATACCCATAAAATGATAAAACATTCTATAAAAGCCAGACTGAAGAGCTGTGTTTGAGTTTCTGTTTTAAAGTATTGATATTGTCAGCTCCTCTCAGCTCCTCTGGAAAGCTGTTAATGGCTAAAAGCAGCGTCACCGAATGTTTTTGTTCTGCTTTGTGGAGCAGCTAGCTCCTCTTCACTTGATGCATTCGGGGTGAAACCCAACACAAACATGTAGAAACCGCTGTGAGGCATTTTATTCATCCAGCCATCTATCTGAGGGCGGGTTTCCTGCAGTGAGGCAGTCTGAGCACCAACATCCACCCATCTACCCGTGACCACGGTGAGCAGCAGACACGTTGGAAGGTTACCAGCCTGCAGTAAAGTCCATGTTCTGGGATCTGGGATTGACTGACCACAGGTTGCACTCAAAGACACTGATACCAGCACTAAAAACACTTGTAAATGGCTTATTGTCCTACGATTGACATATGATGGACACAAGAGGACCCTCTACAAGGTCCAATTGGTTTCAAGTCATTAGCATGCTGCTAAAAAGCTGTTTTCAGTCTTTAGAGTCAAGAGGGTTTCTGTTGTGTCCTATAAAACAATAATAAATTACTTTTTGTTATAAAATTGACATATGATGGACACAAGAGGACACTCTACTGGGATTAATTGGTTTGATCTCATTAGCATGCTGCTAACAGAAGATAGCTTTCCAGAGGACTGAGAGACGGGGTCCTTGGTGAGCAAGCTCAGGGCCTCAGATAGGATGTTGGGTACTGTTTGAGCTATTTGATGAGTTATTTTGCATGTTGTAGGAATAGAGGATGTTTGGGTCAATGTCGGCCGATTAGGTTGGGATTATTGGCCAAAATGGTCAGCCCATATATATTTAGTCGGAAAGATACTTTTTGAGTTATAAGGGAACTGCCATTTCCTGGACAAAAAGGTCCGCGAAATGGCAGTTCCCCTGTAACTCAAAAAGGGTAATTTCGTCTACATTTGATTGTGCTCTCATTTAGGCCAATTATCCCAACCCAAATGGCCTATTTGTTCTCATCTCTCCCAAACAATATATACAGTATGATCTTGGCTAGGAGGCTGAAACGTATTTTGACTACATGTTGCTATGAAGCCATAGACCCTGTGTATTAAGTTCGGTGGCTGTAGGTCGTTTAGAACAAATTTCACCATATATGGTGAAGATGCCAAAATGTCAGAATTTGTTCCAAAAGGCATTGGGACAGTCGGAACAATTATCCCAACTGGGTTGGGATAATTGGACTACATGAGAGCCCAATCAAGTGTACTCGACATGCCACTTTTTGAGTGATAAGGGAACTTATCCTTATGACTCAAAAAGGGTCATTTCGACAAAATGTGTCTGGGCTGACCATTTTGTCCAATAATCCCAGCCGAAATGGCAGAAATTGTCCAATCTCTCCCAAACAATACCTACAGTATGATCTGGGCTAGGAGGCTGAAACGTATGAGGGGGCATACCTGGGAACAGCCCACCAGGTGTGCAAAGTTGCAAGCAAATCGGATGAGTTAGATTTTTGTGCAAAATCGATGCCTTGTGCTACTTTGCCTGAGATTTCAAATAATTGGAGTTGGTCCAATACTTTTCATAACCCTAAACCTAACTGTTGGTTTTGTTGCTGTCTAAACCTAACTGTTGTTTTTAACATAATGTCGTCCGGTAAAGTTGTTCCGAGCTTCGGTCAGTGAATCCACACGTTTAAAATGATGGCGGTTTCTTGAACAGCGTACTTTCGTATCAGATAATCCGCTCATCCTGAACATCCACATGCTGTTTTTAATCTCACCTCCAACCTGTTTTCACGCCTCCTGGCTCCATGAATTGGTTTTTTGTTGTTTTAAGTTACTGCAACACAATGAGAGGGGAAATGAGATTCATTCATGTGTTGCGCGGTGGGCACGGCGGCACAGCTAATCGATAGGCGGTGGAAACAGATAGCCAGAGTGGCACAACAAAACAAAAGGATTAGTGCTGCTAGACGAGGACGGATTGAGCAGATCACTGGCACGAGACAAAGCAGGAAGACGGAGACGGGATCCTCTGTTTCTCATTCACTCTTTGCCCTCCTCTGCAGTCTATCTTTAAATCCCTCACATCTACAGACGCACCAGTTCTTTTCATTTCATTATTAATCCACAATATATTCATGGAAATGAGGGTTTATGTTGATCAATCAAAAGATAAAGCACAGCAGATGCAAACAATATGCAAAAACTAATATTAACGCTGTAAAAATGCTCATTACATGAACACAGTCTTTTCAAAATAAACTTTTGTCTTCACAGGAAACACAGTTTTAGGTTGAGTCAACAAAGCTACTTAGGTTGAGACAACAAAACTACTTAGTTAGGTTGAGTCAATAAAGCTACCTAGTTAGGTTGAGACAACAAAACTACTTAGTTAGGTTGAGTCAACAAAGCTACTTAGGTTGAGTTAACAAAGCTATTTAGGTTGAGTCAACAAAGCTACTTAGTTAGGTTGAGTCAATAAAACTACTTAGTTAGGTTGAGTCAATAAAGCTACCTTGGTAGGTTGAGACAACATATAAATAACTTAACATTAAAACACAAAAACTAAATAATTAACCTTTAATGATGGATTACATATTTGTAATTTGGCCTAATATGTATTGATACATAGTTTTGAACTTCGTTCTTTGATCATAGAATGAGATATGTGTATAATTTGTAGTTGTATTGAAAGATGTGTCTTTACCATCTTCATCCTAACACACACACACACACACACACACACACACACACACACACACACACACACACACACACACACACACACACACACACACACACACACACACACACACACACACACACACACCCTCCCTCTGGCTCTCTTCGCCCTCAGAGCTCATTTTTCACCTCGGGCCGACGGGGGCTTAAATTCTCTCATGCTTAATTAAACTATCTATCTCCACGGATCTGTAGCGCCATTACCCAGAACACCCTGCACAACCCCCCCCCCCCCCCCCACTGCTCTCAGGGCAGAGCTGCTGCTCAACAATGTCTCCATTAAGGGGATGAAATGAATGAACTCTGAGGCTAACAATGGTGCAGACCCAGACTTATTATGGTCCACAATCCCCAGGCTTCAGCCTCCAAACAACTAAAGCCCCGTGGACACCTGAAGAAGGTGTGTGTGTGTGTGTGTGTGTGTGTGTGTTGTCACACATTGTCTTACATCCCTACATGCGCATACTGTTTCCTATAATAATGGGAAATTTATTTAAACTTTAAATTTAAGTTCCATTAGTGAGGAAACACGGTGATGTCTACATCCTGCAGCACTGCTTGATTTTATAACCAGTGCATGTGTGTGTGTGTGTGTGTGTGTGTGTGTGTGTGTGTCAGTAATAGAAATAAGCCAATAGCTTTTAAAGGAAGAGCAGAGCAGAATTCCAGAGCTCCATCTCGGCCAATTTGCAGCCCCTCGACAGGTAGAACAACCCGATCTCACACCGCCGCCTCCTGCAGCTCTGCTCTCTGTTCAAGCTGCTGAGCTTGGATTTCTCTGTGAGCATGATTAGACAAATCTTTAGGACGGGTTATGTTCTACTCGTGAATCAATTCAGGACCGTGCTTCTTGTGCACGTGACTCTCTCTCTCTGTGTGCATGTTCATGTTGTGTTCGGTGCACAGGAACCTGATCTCATGGGAAGGGCTGTAAATACAACATCAAATACAACCTTTTAAGGGCATTTCAGTTGTTTTTCTGAACCACGCTGTTACCGTGAAAGGACCACAGTTAACTTTAAGCAACAGAACTAATGAGTTCATGGTTGAGCTTAAGATAAGTGGGTAAGTCAAAAGTAAACAACGTTACATAAGAACTTCTAAATAACGCAACATTTTTGGGAGTTTGTTTGACTTTTGATATTACTCCACTTGCTTCGATCCTCATATATTCACACTTATATGTTCATATAGCAGTCAATGCAGACTACATGCTGTAAAATGAACCCGCAAGAAGCAGCAATAGCATTTTATTTAACCATAAATTACCAAAAATTGTTGTGATTTATGCGTCTTTTGGAGAAACCGGCCGGTACAAGGATTCATCTGCTGGCTGAAATAGTCGGGATATTCTTGGAGCTGCTGGTGGGCTGATCGGCTCTCTGTTCCCACTCTGTGCTCGAGGCTGCGCTCACCCTGATGGATGAACACCGTTTCTACTTGCTTTGGTTGACATGTTAGCAGACTAAACATCCAGCAGACATGATCATCCCACTGGAGTCGTGTTTGTGTAACAATGAATGTCCAATATTAGCTCTGGTTTGGTCTCCACCGACTCCTGAAGGGAAATGTCCCGCCTTTTAAATGATACATGATGAACTCCATATCCATGAAGACCATCACAAAAAGAAACGAAAATCCCTTTCAGTCCTGTAACAAGACAGCTCGTTGATGTGATTGACAGGATGAACAGTTGACAGGGAGGAGGGGGCGGGACAAACTAAAAACACCTGTGTCCAGGTGAACTATGGCTGAATCATGATGCCAGGCGGTCTACGCTGAAAGGCAGACAGACAGGTAAGAGGATAACAGGTCTGCTGATATCATCAATCAGGTTTGTGTCACTTTCTCCTAAAATAGACCTTTCAGTTGGAGCTGTGGACTCTCTTGAGTCCGGGTATGCAATTTTCGAGCAGAGGCCTAAAAATAGGGCTCGGAAGACAACACGAACACAAACCTAGTGAGCACACACTGAGGTTGAGAAGTGAATCAGGAGGTGTTCTGTTCGCTTTCTTTCAGCTTCTGAAGGGATAATCCATGATCCCTCAAACTGTCTCTACCATCAAAATGAGAAGAAAACAGAAACGGTGAGCGTCACACGTTGCACAACGTTGCATTGCCGTCTCTGGTCTTCCTGTTTTGAGGCGATGTGGTCTGCACCAGAGGACTGCATTGGGACATGAATCTCTTGGGATTCAGCCAGCACCAACCAGAAGGACGGAGTCAACACATGAACTGAAGAAAGATGACAGCAGGTCATGAAGCGCTCTGAGCTGGTGTCCGTATCAGCAGTACTCTGTTCAAAAAGCAAAGAGGAGAACTACGCAGCTCTAATGATGGACTAGAGCTACAGATGCTACTAGATCCACCTTCTATCAATCTCTCCAAGCATCTTAAATCCTCCAAAGAGCCATGTTGAAGTATAACTCTATCATATCAGACACCAGCCTGTTTCTCATTCATGTCAAGTGGACAGAAAGGAAAATTTGCACAGTTTCTACAGTTCATGTCCTTCATCAACGTGTCCCAGAGCTTCATCTCCCATGCTCGAGCAGCGCTCTCCTCCACTGAACTGCTATTGATGCACAGATATCTCCATGGCACATTGAGAGTGTTGAGCAGAGACCGTACGGATCAGGCATGTTCCTTAAAGGTCTGGGCTTCACAGAAACCCTCCTACTGAACAGTAACACGTCCTCTCTGTCTAACTGCTCCTCTCACTCAGATCCCGTTAGACGTTCCTGTGATGGCTGCAGAGGAAGAGCACCTGAATCATTAATGTCCACTGAACCCAACGGGTGCTTGGATCAGAGCTGAGTTGTGAAGTAGATGAACCTCTGGACTGGTTTACGCCACACCGAGCAGTAAACAAACCGTTTACAGACTCTGTGAAGCTTTAAATGTCCAACAGACAGCGAGCGTCTCCGTGCTCAACGGCCGGAGGCTGCCGGTTACTCGCCGGCTGTGATCGAGCGTCCTTTGCTTCTGTTTGGTTCTGTGGCGCCAACAAACAGCAGCCTCTTCACAATCATCCGTCTCACTTGAACGATGCGGAGCTCCGTCACAGTGCCGCATGGTGTTACACCGAGGGGTGTGTGTGTGTGTGTGTGTGTGTGTGTGTGTGTGTGTGTGGACACTCGACTCAGTTGGTAGATTCATAAAGCCGTGCATGCTCTCTCTACCAATGAGCCAATCAAATGGAAGCAGAACAATCGCTTTCTCCTCTCTTTATGTATCATTTCCTCACATCTGCATCCTTCCTCTTCTAACTGCCTCCTTTCTCTCACCCCTTCATCCCTCCGTCCTTTCCTTCCCTCCTTCTCACCTACCTTTCTTCCTGGTGATTTCGCCGTCCTTTCACTCTTTCACTTCTATATCACAGCGTCTATAAAGTGCTGGTTTCCACCAAATGTCTGTTCTTCCAGGTCATTTAGCAGAATAGAGGTTATTCATATTTGCTTTAACGGTGTATGGAGAGCGATATCTACATGAAATCTCGTCTCAGTACTGAGCGGAGATATGAATTTGGAAGGTAGAAGCTGCTTTTGGCCGATGCATGGGTTTGTTTACCAGCTCTTGGCAGGTGAGCTGAGGAGCCCAATCACCTCTCTAACGTACATCCATCAGCTAATTATGATGAATGGCCAACGAATCAGTTCATCCTTCACCACAACAACAACAACAACAACAACAACACGTCGGGCTGGAGTCCAGAAACACGGAGCGGACCGAGAGATCCACGCTTGAAACTAAATCCCCGGCTCAGCCCTGAGGGGAGCGTTCCAACACGAAACATCTCCTCCTCTCGTCTCCCTGAACTCCCCCGAGGAGCAGAGCAGTCCGGTGGTTCCTGTCAGCCTCCACAAGCAGCCAGCAGGAGGGTCAGAGGTCAGCGCCTCATCCCAGAAACAGAGCACCGTCTGGGGGATAGCAGGGCCCGAGGAGAGCCTGCAGATCAAGGACACGCTCATCCACCCATGACAGAAAGGAGGGGGGAGGAGGGAAGAAGATGAGATGAGGAAAGGAGAGGAAAGATACAAAACAGGATGAGAGTAAGGAGTGAATAAATGATGAGGAAAGGAATGAGAGAGAACAAAATATAAGTGAAATAGTGAAAAAGGGAAAGGAAGGAAAGGGGGAGAAATCACTCGGAAGAAAGGTAGGAGGGAAGGAAAGGATGGAGGGATATTGAAAGGAGGAACCAGTGAATACTGGACTAAACCAGGACTAAAACATCAATGAATACTGGACTAAACCAGGACTAAAACACCAGTGAATACTGGACTAAACCAGGACTAAAACATCAATGAATACTGGACTAAACCAGGACCAAAACACCAGTGAATACTGGACTAAACCAGGACTAAAACATCAATGAATACTGGACTAAACCAGGACTAAAACACCAGTGAATACTGGACTAAACCAGGACTAAAACACCAGTGAATACTGGACTAAACCAGGACTAAAACACAAGTGAATACTGGACTAAACCAGGACTAAAACACAAGCAAATACTGGACTAAACCAGGACTAAAACACCAGTGAATACTGGACTAAACCAGGACTAAAACACCAGTGAATACTGGACTAAACCAGGACTAAAACACCAGTGAATACTGGACTAAACCAGGACAAAAACACCAGTGAATACTGGACTAAACCAGGACTAAAACACCAGTGAATACTGGACTAAACCAGGACTAAAACACCAGTGAATGCTGGACTAAACCAGGACTAAAACACCAGTGAATACTGGACTAAACCAGGACAAAAACACCAGTGAATACTGGACTAAACCAGGACTAAAACACAAGCGAATACTGGACTAAACCAGGACTAAAACACCAGTGAATGCTGGACTAAACCAGGACTAAAACACCAGTGAATGCTGGACTAAACCAGGACTAAAACACCAGTGAATATTGGACTAAACCAGGACTAAAACACCAGTGAATACTGGACTAAACCAGGACTAAAACACCAGTGAATGCTGGACTAAACCAGGACTAAAACACAAGCGAATACTGGACTAAACCAGGACTAAAACACCAGTGAATACTGGACTAAACCAGGACTAAAACACAAGCAAATACTGGACTAAACCAGGACTAAAACACAAGTGAATACTGGACTAAACCAGGACTAAAACACCAGTGAATACTGGACTAAACCAGGACTAAAACACCAGTGAATACTGGACTAAACCAAACTAAAGCTGAAATACCAGAGAACATTGAACCAAAGATAGTGGACACAAACAGAGAGGCTGAAAGAGTTCTGGTTAGTTTTGCATGAAACAAAGTATCGGTAAAAGAAAAAATGGATCAATGAACACAATCATATGAGATCATTGTACACACACACCTTTACTGCAACTAATGAATATTATATTAACGATCCACTAAATGATATAATTGATACAAAACAAACTGCAGTAAATTCTGAAAATCTTCAAAACTGGGAAGAGTAAACATCATAAAATAGATTTTCTTTTTCAAGTGTGTGAGAGAGAGAGTGTGTGTGTGTGTGTGTGATTATCCCTGATGCTGCAGAAACATGTGATTATTCCTGAAGGTCGACCCAGTGGAGGACTTTCATCAGCAGCAGACGGCTGCAGCCCAACATCCTCACCGCCGTCATCAACCAGCTAGAGAGGCGGACTCACTGAACTATGACATGCTGGAGACTGTTTGATACCATATCAGGACAACCTCATGAAGACAGATACTGATTTATATTTTGAATAAGAACCAAAAACGAACCAGCGTTTCTGCTTTACAGGAGATCTCTGCAGATATTTCATGATCTGTGATTCAGTGTGTCCCAAAACAATCTCTCACACACAGCGAGGCTGTCAGAGGAACTTCTGGTATGATTACACTTCACACATCCATTGTGTTTATCACTCACAAAGCAGAACATATCATTCTCACAGAGAGAATCCGGAGCTGCTCTCGCTTTCAATGCATTTTAAATATATTTGTAAACAGGAAGAGTAAAAGAGAGGACAGACAGACAGGAAGTGTGTGTGTGTGTGTGTGAGAGTGTGTGTGTGTGTGTGTGTACAATGTTCTCATATGATTGTGTTGATTATCTTCAGGTCGCTGATGTCCACACTTACAGCTGCTTCACGGAAGACTTGTCACAGAGAGACTATTGTGTCAGTAGTGATTTAAAAACACAACCTATCTCCATGCAATCAGCACATTTGTGTGTGTGTGTGTGTGTGTGTGTGTGTGTGTGTGTGTGTGTGCACTTTGAAGCACCTGGTCTCGTAAATCAAAACAAAAAGCAGCAGCGGTGGCTTTAGGAAGGAAGGAAGGAAGGAAGGAAGGAAGGAAGGAAGGAAGGAAGGAAGGAAGGAAGGAAGGAGGAAACAATGTGAAGGACGAAGAGACACAGACTCTGGCAGCTGTAATAAATCCTCCAGGAGACATTTTTCTCTTGTTTTTGTGTCTGCGGGACTCATCGGGTCAAATCGATACCGCGGTCGCACCGACGTTCATCTCACTTTAGATTGGTATTAATGACTATTTGGGGGGGGTGGGGGGGGGGGGCTGGAAGGAACCGTGACAGCAGAAAACTTTGGCACCGATGAAGAATTCTCAAACTGAAAACATTATGTCTGCTGCAGACACAGAGGTACAAACCAGCAAAAAGCAAAACATTAAAATAAGCAAAACAGCCAAAGACAAAAAGACGACGATGGACTCCAAGCAGATGACATTGTTCATTCAGTGTCAGAACAACTTAATCCTGTTTTTAAAATCGTGATTTTATAATATTCGAGTTAAAAATGTCCAAAAACAGTGAAGGAAACTGTGTCTCTGCTATTTAAAAAGGTATAGATGAGACGGATTAATACACTCTACAACCTATTCTAAGACTGATCGGATTCTCATTATTAAATCAATTGTCTTTTTTCCTCATCTGCACCTCTCAACATCCAAGACGATTATTAATTAACTGTAAACTTTGCAGCTCGCCGGGTGAAGTCGTGTTCTGACAGCAGAGTGACGGTGAAACGTCTCCGCTGTTGTGTTCTGCATATCTGCCTCTGGAGGCTTTTCGAGTACACAAACAAAACTGCCGCAGTCGCACCCCTCTCTGTCTCACACACACACACACACACACACACACACACACACACACACACACGGCCATTAGGGTGCTAGGTTGCTGGCTGAGGTGTCAGACAGCCAGATGAGGTCTGAGCCGCTCTCGTGGCTTCCTGCCTCATTCCCATGCATTAGGAAGGGGCTGAGGCTCATTTGGCTCCATTAGAGGGCCGGAGCGCCACCGTCCAATCACGACGACCAGATATCAGTCCGCGCGGAATGAACGGATGAACGTCACGTTAGATTCTTCTATGTTGCAGGTTGGTAGTTTGTCACGATAGGAAGTAAACAAGACATTTCACATGTTTGTGAGGCGGAGAGTGTGTGAATGAATGAACTAATGAGATGATTAGTGAGTGAATAAATGAATTAATCAGTCAAGTGCATCTTTCTCTTTGCATTTTGCTGCACCGTTTGAATGAAAAAGCCTTTTTTTGTTCAGTCTGTAGTAAATGAAATGGAAGTGAGCCACTCCACAACGACATTAAAACCTCCCCTCTTATCAGACGCCAGAAACTTGTGCTCGTGGGTATCGAAGCACAAAAGAGCTGCGAACACTCGCATCTGCCTGTGTTTTAAATATTCCATTAGGAGCCATTAGGATAATTTCAACTCGAGCCTCTTTTTAACTGATCTGACTGTGAATCCGTCTTTTCCTTTTTGTTTTACGCCACAGACGAACCATTCTTCCACGCCCTCCTCCCAGTTTGACCTGCTGACAAATGGCAGAGCGAGGAGAAACGCCAACAGGGAGGAAATGAATGTAACGGGAGTATATTTTACACAAAAGGGGGAAATGGACGGCGGGGTTGGAAGAGGGTCCGGCCGAGGCCGGAGAGCCAATTCTCGGTCCTGTGTGCTTGTTTTGTGTCTGTTATTTTGAGCGATGAAGAGGACGAGAGCGAGGCCATGTCGGGATGTTTATCACACCTGATCTCGGCCGCAGAGGAGGGAAAATGAAAAAGGCATATTTGTGTTTGCTCTCTTGGAAACAGCGACCTGTCCTATTAATACAGAAAGAAACACACACTCGTGTTTCTATATGCGCTGCAAAATGCAATTCGGCATGTGGCAGCTGATAAATGTCAGGCTTTTTCCTTCTGCGGGAAAATGAATATTATTGTTATTATAGCCCTTGTATAAGCAGGAACAGGAGGGAAGTGTTCTTTCATATGTGTTCTACGAAATAGCCTCTCGATGATATAAACTAAATAGAAACGTCACAGTCTCTCTCGGTGCTGCAGTCACCAGTGTTGTTTTTTCAGACGACACGAGAGCATGAATCCATGAGGACGCTGTGAAACAATGAGACGGTGAGATGCAGAAGACGTTGATCTGATGTCAAGACAGGCGACCGGCAGCTGAACCAACGGCACACTAGCAGTAGCTGTGCAAGATCGATTTCTCCTCGTGCCAAATGACCTCTTTCAGTGCAGTCCGAGACGATAACAAATGAAACCGGGCACATGTTTTTATCTGTTTTCTTTCCTTCTTGCTCCACTTTCTGTCCTCCTCCGGCAACATTTTTTATTTTCCTCATCACACCCTCCTCCTCCTCCTCCTCCTCCTCCATCGTTCTGCTTTCATATCTTCTCCAGTCTTTTCTTTCTTCTTCCTCTCATTCACCCCCTCTTCTTCCTCCTCCTCCTCTGCTGTTCTATCTCTCCCTCGCTCGCCCTCTGCTCCTCCCTGCCAGTGTTTTTAATGAGCTCACTCGTCTCTCAGTAAACTCAGTAAATGAACAGCCACCCTGCTGAATTGCAGTCTCAGGCAAAACCTTAAATGAGCTATCATTGCAGATGAACAAATTTTCACCCGACACACACACACACACACACACACACACACACACACACACACACACACACACACACACACACACACACACACACACACACACAACAGAAGTGCTGCAGAAGAAGGTAATTGTTCATAAAATGATTGTGTTTTCTGGTCTAGTTGCTGAATTTCACAGTCAGGCACAGGCAGTACGCCTATAGTTGGAGGGTTATAATTGGAGTGTTTAACAACCAAAAATTGCTTTGTTCATCTTTCTTTCTGTGTGTGTGTGTGTGTTTAAAAACATGCACAAACATACGTAATAACACAACATACACAAATTACATGAACGAAAACACACTTGTGTCTTAAGTCCGTCCCTCCATCAACAACATCGACAACTAAACTACTTAGTTAGGTTGAGACAACTAAACTACTTAGTTAGGTTGAGACAACTAAACTACTTAGTTAGGTTGAGGCAACAAAACTACTTAGTTAGGTTGAGACAACTACACTACTTAGTTAGGTTGAGGCAACAAAACTACTTAGTTAGGTTGAGACAACTACACTACTTAGTTAGGTTGAGGCAACAAAACTACTTAGTTAGGTTGAGACAACTACACTACTTAGTTAGGTTGAGACAACTACACTACTTAGTTAGGTTGAGACAACTAAACTACTTAGTTAGGTTGAGACAACTACACTACTTAGTTAGGTTGAGGCAACAAAACTACTTAGTTAGGTTGAGACAACTACACTACTTAGTTAGGTTGAGGCAACAAAACTACTTAGTTAGGTTGAGACAACTACACTACTTAGTTAGGTTGAGGCAACAAAACTACTTAGTTAGGTTGAGACAACTACACTACTTAGTTAGGTTGAGGCAACAAAACTACTTAGTTAGGTTGAGACAACTACACTACTTAGTTAGGTTGAGGCAACACAACTACTTAGTTAGGTTGAGGCAACACAACTACTTAGGGTTAGAAAAAGATGGTATCGTTTACATTTTGTTGAACACAAACCGACGCTGACTGATTGTAGGAGACGAGATGCAAACATCAGTGTCAGCAGTCAGACATTTGAATGCATCCAACCCTCCATCCTGACCTCCCGATCACTACCGTCATCATGCTGCTCACGTCTTTGAGTCTCAGAGGAGAGTCACTCATCACATGATCACACAAGGTTGTAGAGGCTATTATCTCTGTCCGTTTACAGTCTTTCCTGTCTGTCTGTCTTCCTAGAACCACCTTTCCCTTTCTACAGTTCGTCCTCATCCTGCTGCTCTTTATTTGTGCAGCTCATCATGTGACCACATTCTGCTCTCAGCAGCGCACATTCTCAGTATACAAGTCTTTATTCTCGTCAAAGGTGTCATTAAATAACATTTAACATATAAACGTAATGATTATTAGCATTAATATTGGATTCTAATATTATTTCAACATCATCCATCTGTATTCGACCTTCTCTGGCTCCATATCTTTTTTTTACTTCCTGCCATAATGGCTAATGTACGTTTCTACATTTGCCTTCAAGGCCTGTTGGAACCAGATGAGCTTTTCTGAGAAATAGTCACTATTTCCTCCTAAAGCTTCCCTCTGATGGGATTAGTTCCTCCAGGCCAGAGGAAGAGAGCGGTAATTATCACTTGATCTGTTTGTTAATTTTAATGTCATTCTTAATATCCTCCATTTCACCAAAGTATTAATTCCAGCTCCTGGTGGTCTGATCGTTCTCAGTTTGAGGGGACTTCTGCTAATGTAAATGTGGCAGATTACTATTTCAACATCAATAAAATATCTGCACATTAACTTGGAGACATTGGTATAATTACTGTAAAATAACAAGCGCATCACTGAGCCTGTAGCAGGATGTAGAATTCTACACGTTGACCATGTTCAATGTGTGAAGGAGGAGCTGTTTGTTCAAACAGAACTAACACCAACAGCGTGAATTGAAACACCAAGAAGTGAAACACACAACATGATTTTTTATATGTTAAGAATAACATTTGTGACTTGGGCGTTGAGACGACTCAGACAGCGTTGGAGCGATTGTCTTCTTGTCGCTGCCCATCGTTCTCAATGAGTAAAGTATACTTATATAACGGTTCATTTGATATCCAACAAAAAGTTATTACTCAAAGTTTTCCTACGAAAGTCCAGCAACACGTGTCGATTTATTTTCAAAATAAAGTTCTTTATTCACAGGAAACAGCTTAGTTAGGTTCAGGAAAAGATGGTGGAAGAGTTCAGGTGGTTTGGGTTAAAAGTGAGTGTCGCTACTTAAATACTGAAGTTACGCAACAAATAAGTCAACGTTGCCTCTCACACAGGACATGAACAGCGACCTCCTGAAAGTATCATCCTCTCCTCATCATGTTCAGCTGACACAGAAGGCTGCTGGTTGAAGTTAAGTTAATGCTCTTCACGTGATTCAGGACGTATGTTGGTTTCAGAGTTGTTAATTCTGTATTGAGGACAAACCCACGGCTGAAACCTACAAACACTGTTTCAACAATTTGCTTCAGAGACTCAATGACTGTGTTTATGAGGCAACACGCTGGCTGGTTGCTCCAGTCATGTCAACTGCCAGATGCTCACGAGAAATACAAATGATCGTACCACAACACCAGCATGCAGTTCATTTAGCTGATTCATACTGCGATCTGCGTGGCAGAGGAAAATAACTACAAACGATTGGATGACGAGAAAACCAATCAATGAGCAAAACACTCACAACCGTTGCCTTCATGAATACCAGTTTGTGTGTAGGAATATATGCTTGATGTATGCTTGATGCGTGTGTTTGAGGTACGCATCGTTCATACATCGCTGAAAAAGAGATGTTGGCAGCAAATCAGAGGTCAGGAAACACCGAAGATGTGAAGTTCCTGCAGAGTTTTAGGAACTTATGTTGTTTATTTTGTGATTCTTTCTTACCGTCGAGACTCAAACACAGTGTGAGGAATCACTGGAGTAAAAGGGAAATGTGACATCATGCAGCAATGACTCGCTGCATTCAGTTGAGCCGCGTGAGGGCTGGTGTCTGGCTGTTAACCATCTTCTCAGTCATCAGTCTGAGATGAATCCCAACATCTTTCCTCACCCGTCACACAACATTCCCAGCTGCTAACTGAAACGCTGACGGATGCTGATGAGAAATGCTACTTATTTGTAACTTCGTGGTGTTTTCCAGTTGTTGAGCTTCACACGTCCACATTCTTCTGTTGTGTCCTCACAACCGCCAGAGAAATGTTTCAAAGGAGAACATATAAGAACCATCTTTCTCTCTTTATTTCTCCGGCTCCATTTGTCCTCTTCCTCTCTACAAGTACACATTATTCCTCTCTCCGTCTCTCCTCGTTTATCTCTCAGCTCTCATTGCTTCTTTTTGATCTATTTCTCTCCTCTTCATCCTCCCACTCCCTCGCTCGCTGCCTCTCCGTCCCCATCCCCTCGCTCTGACTGATGAACAGCCAAGCACCTCCGACGGACCAGACTCCGGTGATGGGAAATGGAATTGAAATGTGAAGAGGGGAGAGGTGAGGAAAGAGGAAACGAGGAGGACAGGAAAGAGTATAGGAGGTAAGGAGGAGAAAAGGAGAAGAAGGAAAGTAATGGAGGAGAAGGAAGCATTAGAAAAGCAGACAGTCAGACAGTCATAAGTCTCCAGATGTCTCGTGTTGTTCGACCAACACATTGTCGACTTTACTTTAATGTAAGACGAGCAGAAGCAGCAGCTGGAACCATAACATACTCGGCATTTTGACTTGATCAATTCCATAAAGGACGAATTGATCATCAAAACGGTGAAATCATGACTACCGTCGACCAGATGTACAGGTGTGTGTGCAGGCTGCTCGCATAGCATTCGTAGCAACACCAAACACAAACGCAGTGACATTCATAGATATTCATAGATATTCATAGATATTCATAGATATTCATAGACATTCATAGACATTCATAGATATTCATAGATATACCAAGAAGTGACTTTGTATGTGATCCACGTGATCCTGAACCAGGACGCATTGAGGCCGTTAAAAGACAGTCGGGCGGAGCGGAGGTGATGGGGACTACAAACGACGATCTTTCCTCCGAGAGAACCGTGTTCGTCCCTCGTGAGAAACTAGAAGTCAACGTTGATGTTTTTCTCACGTAACTTGTGGATTTGAACCAAAACAAGGATCTTGTCCTCAACCTAACCAGGTAGTTTGGTTCCCTGTGAACAGAAGTTCAGTTGAGAAGACCGTCTGCATGTTAGGAGTGGAAACAACAGGTGTTGCAAGAACACACAGGTAGGACATGATAGAAACCGTTGCTGTGATGTCACAGCGATGATAAACGTCTGATGAACAAAACCTTCAACAAATAGTTTCACATCGTCAGTAAACAGCCAACAGAAGGATCCTTCAACGACAGACGGTCGATGTAGAAAACAAAAAGACTTTCAAAGTTCTTCAACCTGAACATGATCATCTGTATCTGTGATACTCACATCTAGTTACCTTGGAAACGGGTTTCACGCCTCCACGATGAACAAACTCTCATTCATCTGGTTCTTTATGTGGAAGAACACAGTCCAGTTGGAGTGAAGATATTCTTCCTCATCTCTTATTCGTGTCAGCGCTTTGAGGGTCTTAACCGTAACTATCAATCACACTCCGGTTCCTCAGAGCACACGTTGTCTGTTGCTGCAGTGGGTAATGTGGGAAAACAACTAAAACATGTTGATGGTGAACATTTGCTGATGTGTTCAACATTTTGTGATTTGGCAGATGTTAGTTCAGAATCTCTCTGCGTTAATAATCTCATCAGGTGGCGTTATGTTTCCTCTGAGACCTATTTGCATATTTCTAGTCCATGAATGTAAATTCCAAGAGACACGTTTGCTTTTCTTTTGGTGCTTTAATGTGAAGCAGAACTGCAGCATTCTGCAAACACTACCAGCCCCGTAAGAAAAGGAAACATCCAGAGAATTAAAGAAGCCGTCCACAACAGAACACAACATTTGGAGTAGCGGTGACCAATGAGATCTGAGAACCTTCTGAATAATGAGCTGTTGTCGGTCGCCCACCTTTCACAAAAAGCCGGCCTCTCCCCGCCGGCGCTCTGAGGCTGGGAGAGGAACCACATGTGTGAAAACGTCTCTGCTGCTGTTTGCCC
>NC_136654.1:1025473-1033753 GCF_949748355.1 Melanostigma gelatinosum
GAGGCACATGCTGAGGAAAAGAAAATGAACTCAGGTGAAATGAGAGAAGCGTCGAGAAGAAAAGAGAGAGGAGAGGAGACGAGAGGAGAGGAGAGGAGGAAAGGAAGGAGACGAGAGGGGGAGAGGAGAGGGGGAGAGGAGGAAAGGAAGGAGACGAGAGGGGGAGAGGAGAGGGGGAGAGGAGGAAAGGAAGGAGACGAGAGGGGGAGAGGAGAGGGGGAGAGGAGGAAAGGAAGGAGACGAGAGGGGGAGAGGAGGAAAGGAAGGAGATGAGAGGGGGAGAGGAGGAAAGGAAGGAGAGGAGAGAGGGAGAGGAGGAAAGGAAGGAGAGGAGGAAAGGAAGGAGAGGAGGAAAGGAAGGAGAGGAGAGGGGGAGAGGAGAGGGGGAGAGGAGGAAAGGAAGGAGATGAGAGGGGGAGAGGAGGAAAGGAAGGAGAGGAGGAAAGGAAGGAGAGGAGAGGGGGAGAGGAGGAAAGGAAGGAGAGGAGAGGGGGAGAGGAGGAAAGGAAGGAGAGGAGAGGAGGAAAGGAAGGAGAGGAGAGGGGGAGAGGAGGAAAGGAAGGAGAGGAGAGGGGGAGAGGAGGAAAGGAAGGAGAGGAGAGGGGGAGAGGAGGAAAGGAAAGAGAGGAGGAAAGGAAGGAGATGAGAGGGGGAGAGGAGGAAAGCTAGCAGGCGTTGTGGGAGGAAGCAGACGCCCCGCTGGCCAAATGACAGGGTGAATTTCCACATGCATTATTCTCACGTTGAGGCACCGCGGGGCGTCTCGGCTGTGATCGAGCCCCCCCCCCCCCCCCTGCAGCACGCAGACACATGGACAATGGTACAGAGCCGTGCACATAGATCTGCACGGTGTAGAGACACAGTCTGTGTCCCACGAGGACACAAGTTCACGTGGGACACAAACACATAATATCTGCCAAGAGCACAAACGCGTCTGCAAGATATTCAGATACATGTCGACACAAACGTGTGGATTGAAACCGGCTCACGCACATCGAATGCATCGTTTGACGTCTCACTCTCTCACACACACACTCTCACACACACACACACACACACACACACACACACACTGTAAACCAGCCACAGAGCCTGAGAGAATCCAACGTCTCACATCTTTTAATGGAACAAATAACAGGCCGTCACGCCGTTTCGTCGCTCGGATGTCTGCATGTCAAAATGTTCTAACAGCCGTGTAAAGCGGTCGGGTTCTGCTCCTCCACGACGGAACTTAAAAAAAAGAAAGGAGGCCGACGTCCCTAATGAGCCAGAACGAGGAGAGGAACAAGGCCTGTTAACCTCGTCAATGACTCAGTCGGCCGGCTGGAAGATTGAAGCTTTTAAGATGCTGCAGCTAACAGAGTATCGACAGACAATCACCTCCCTGTTAACACACACACACACACACACACACACACACACACACACACACACACACACACACACACACACACACACACACACACACACACACACACACACACACACACACACACACACACGTCATTGTTCACTGAGGACCTGATCAGCTGCAGCGCTTTCAAATCATTTAAAAACAATCAAAGCTTCTGATTGCAACACAATCATGTGTTCGTTCATTCAACACAACAATTTAATTCCAGTTTAAGTTCTTCCTGTTTATGGAAAAACTAAACTCACCTTGTGTTTGGAGTCGGTAATCGTTTAAGGAGTACAGACAATAGAGTAGCCTTAAAGGACTTCATGCTGACGGAGCTGTGGTTCCCCATACAGCGCCGCACCCTGAACCTCACGTTGTTGACCCCGCAGGTTACACTGTGAGCTCCGTCAGCACTGTTAGCTGCTAGCAGCATAATAACAGCTCTGTGGCGTGTACAGTCTGTGTTAATCTAGATCTGGGCACAAACAGGATGGGCTGCAGGTATCATTTGACACAACTTGGCGCTGGGTTATTTTGGCTGATACCTTAAACCAGGGGTCCCCAACCTTTTTTGCGTCACGGACCGGTTTCATGTTATAAAATATTTCCACGGACCGGTGTTACGTCCCTACTGGTTTCTGGACCTACTGGTTTTCCTTCTGTGCGCGTGTTGTGTTCGCTTAACAGCTGCAGCGGTTTTCTGCCTCTGTCGCCTGTTTCGTCACACTTTCACAAACATATTGCTGGAGATCTAAAAGACACATCTCATATCAATTGCAGGGATTATGATTGTATGAGTGAGCACTGCATCACAGCCACGTATGAAGAAATACATGGAAGAAAATACATTTATGGAAAGATCGCAACAACCTGGATTCGAACTCTGTCCAGCAAAACTCCCACTTGTACTTGGTAATTTAACATTTAACACCGGCAGCAGAGTTGTTGTCCCAAACATACTTTTAAGGCCGCCGTCATTTTCAAGCTCCAGCAGCTGATCTCCCTCTGGCACGGATCAGCTCGATTCACCTGGTTTGTTCACAAATGGGTCGCGGATCCATTCCTTCGCAGTTCGTGGGTCTTTTGTGGTTGGGAAGTAACGCTCGTGACAAGCGTGTTGACATGTGTCAAGAGAGACAGGCGCATGTAATTGGGAGAGAATCCGGTCATTTTTCAAAATAAAATATCTTTCCGACTCTGATAATCAATGAAATGAAAAAAAGTTATTTATTCTTTCTGTGCGGCCCGGTACCAAATGACCCGCGGCCCGGTACCGGTCCGCGGCCCGGGGGTTGGGGACCACTGCCTTAAACGACTTATTTAACATATAATAAAGAGTGTTATTGATTCAGAGGCAGTGTGTTTGTGCTCATGCTGGTGAGGTTAAAGGTCAGGGCTGATGGAACCAGGCGAGAGCGATCCATCGTGTACATTGCTTAATGAACTGGACATACTCTGGCTGACCTTTGTTCAAATAATGGACTCACTGTCTGAATTACATATTTGTGTTATTACTGATCGATACCACAGCACCGGAGTCTCTGGACCCTGAACCCTGATTCTGATGCAGAGATCTCATGAGAAACCACAGAAAGCACGAATGCTATGAATCCCAGGAGCAGTGCTGGTGTTCGTGTCCTCTCTTAAAGTCCAGCCTTTGAATGTCTTTGCATGTTTGCAGACATTAACGGCACATTAGTTGAAGTTCAAAAGACTTCTTTCCATCTCAGAGAGCAGTTCCGTTTTCTACTTCCTGCCTCCGTGTTGTGTTTGATTTCACACTGAGAGAACTGTCGACTTCCACTTGAAAAGAAATTCAAATTGAATTCAAAGTAGCTTGAGAAGAAATAGTCCATCACAGATAATTCATGGCTTCTATTTGATCAAGTGTTTCTTTTTCCTTCCGTCCGCCCAAAACTCTCCTCGTGGAGCTTTCAAGGACGTCCAGATATCTGAGACCCAGACGAGCTGCTGAGTGTCGACGAGAAGTCGAAACCAAACAACCAGATGAAGTGAAAAGAAAAGATCATTTGGTAAGTTTGCTTCGCAACAGCCGACCCTGAAGTCTTACTTTTGGGTTTTTAAACCCACCAACAGGCAGAGAGGTCCCAGTGCACATCTGCAAACAGAGCGCTGTCTCACCGTGATGGATTATCTGTAACATGCGAGGCTAGCGGCTGGTTTAGAGGTTTGTACGAACCCTCCAGGGTTAGAAGGCAGGAAATCAATCTGAACTCTGAAGGTGTTCTTGAGAAAGAGTTTGATGGAATATTCAGGAAAATACAGGAAGCAAACAAGTCGGACGTGTCTTACATTACATTTGACTACTTTTACCTTCACTTGCTATGTAATGCGCTACGGCTACATAGTGGCACACTTCAACTTGCTAGCTGAGCTAGCTAACGTTAGCGGGCTAAGACACTGCGGTGGTCCCGCTGAATAAATCAACTCAATCAACGGTGACCTGATTGTGAAATATAATGTCGGTGTCTCTAACTAGAGCATCCTGAAGTAAGCGTCGTTCAGTCAGCTTCACAAACTCTCCACTGAATTCATCTTGCTTGCTCGTAGGAAACAGAACATGTGTGTGTCCTCCTAAACGCCTTCGTGCTACTGCACCGACCTGAACGAGACCTTTTTCCATATGCTTAAATGCATCCTAACAACATGCAGAAAGACCACTCGAGATGACCAACATTAGCACAAAGTAAATGAATAATATGAGCTTTCCACAGAAGACGTCACCTTGTGTCGGCTTGTGTGTGCGTTTGGTTGTGTAAAGCTCTCAGTGTAGCTCCACTAGCTGGCTTGAGTTCATTTGAATCTACTCATCCTCTCCATGAAAGGATGTGTCAGTCAGAACACACTGCCAAGACACACAGAGACGGGAGGGCGACAGGACTAAAATTAGATGAGAGCAAGACGGAGGTTTAGAGGGAAACGTTGAGGAGGAGACAGATGTGGGACATGAGAGCGTGCAGGATCGAGAATATGTACAACAATAAAACATTTAAAAAAGAAAAAACCATATGAAAGAAGAATCGTGAGACGAGAGGCATGGAGAGTGTGTGTGTGTGTGTGAGTGTGTGTGTGTGTGTGTGTGTGTGTGTGTGTGTCAGGGTCAGATCTATTCACATGTTGCCAGTAAGAATCTAAGAAGTTTCTGGAAGAAAAACCCGACAACCAGAGAACAAAAGCAAAAATGTGCTCTGAAATTTACATTTTCATTTGACTTTCATTGATGTTTTTTGCACTCAAGAGTCTCAGAGAGAGTTCAGATCCTGGACGGGACACAGAAAGAGACCAGCAGCTCAGCCAAAACCTAGTCCAACTCTATTGACTCAGATCAGATCCATGAACTCAGCTGGTAGTCCAGATGGCACGCAGTTCACCCTTTAGAGACCAACAAGTCCAGGATCTACTGACCCTTTAGAGACCAAGTCCAGGATCTACTGACTCTTTAGAGACCAACAAGTCTAGGATCTAATGACCCTTTAGAGACCAACAAGTCAAGGATCTACTGACCCTTTAGAGACCAACAAGTCCAGGATCTACTGACCCTTTAGAGACCAACAAGTCCAGGATCTACTGACTCTTTAGAGACCAACAAGTCTAGGATCTAATGACCCTTTAGAGACCAACAAGTCCAGGATCTACTGACCCTTTAGAGACCAACAAGTCCAGGATCTACTGACCCTTTAGAGACCAACAAGTCCAGGATCTACTGACTCTTTAGAGACCAACAAGGCCACGATCTACTGACCCTTTAGAGACCAACAAGTCCACGATCTACTGACCCTTTAGAGACCAACAAGGCCACGATCTACTGACCCTTTAGAGACCAACAAGTCCAGGATCTACTGACTCTTTAGAGACCAACAAGTCTAGGATCTACTGACCCTTTAGAGACCAACAAGGCCACGATCTACTGACCCTTTAGAGACCAACAAGTCTAGGATCTAATGACCCTTTAGAGACCAACAAGTCCAGGATCTACTGACCCTTTAGAGACCAACAAGTCCAGGATCTACTGACCCTTTAGAGACCAACAAGTCCAGGATCTACTGACCCTTTAGAGACCAACAAGTCCAGGATCTACTGACTCTTTAGAGACCAACAAGTCCAGGATCTACTGACTCTTTAGAGACCAACAAGTCCACAATCTACTGACCCTTTAGAGACCAACAAGGCCACGATCTACTGACCCTTTAGAGACCAACAAGGCCACGATCTACTGACCCTTTAGAGACCAACAAGGCCACGATCTACTGACGCTTTAGAGACCAACAAGGCCACGATCTACTGACCCTTTAGAGACCAACAAGGCCACGATCTACTGACCCTTTAGAGACCAACAAGGCCACGATCTACTGACCCTTTAGAGACCAACAAGGCCACGATCTACTGACCCTTTAGAGACCAGTACTTGACATATGCGTTGCCTCATCTCCTCCAGTGTTGGATTGAATGTTAAGTTGTGAATAGAGTGAACCTGCTGAGATGGGCGTTACCACTGGATCAGTCTTGTTGCAGTGTATTAACCTGCATGTTAACCTATTGGCAACCACGGAGAGCTCACAGTAACACCGAGTCAGCATCTAATGAGACTCCCCTCTAACCGGCACGGACTCTGAGGTACAAACAGAACAGAAGAGCACGAGCTCTTGTTCTGGTCATAGCGGACTCTGTTGTTCCACAAGGTCCTGAAGTTACACAATATCAAGCATTCAATGCAAACAGCAGTTTAACACAACACAGCTGAACTCCGTGCAGAACCACAGGTGTGTTCGGTTTGCTTACCTGCATCGTCCGAACCACAGGAGGAAGAGGAGGCGGAGCAGGAGGACCGGCACCGAGAAAGAAAGAAAGAATTTGCAATTAGAATAACCTGAGTTGGAGTGCGTTGGGAATCTGATCAATGAGCCGCGTGCTGTGAACCAGGCGTGAAAGAACCAACGACCCGCCTCCAAACACAAATCCATCTTTTGATCTACTCCACGGCTAAGCGATCGGCATCTGGAGCGCAGTAGCAGCCGGCTGTCAGCCAGGTGAAGCAGTTAGTCTGACGGGTAATCAGCCGTGGCTGAGAGGGGCGGGGGGTTCTGGGAGGTTGTTTTAGGGGATCTGGGAGGTTTTTTTGCTGCCTGTGGTCAAAGAAAAATAAATGTTGGTGTCCTGCCCTCTCACAAATGATTCAGAACTCAACACACACACACACACCTGAGGTCGTTTCCATGACAAAAGTGCCCCCGCTGAGTCATTTCGGTGTCGTTTTCCATCCCAATGATATCGGCCATCTGGGACACTGACTGGACCACAGACTCACAAACTGCTCTGGACACAAACACAGAAGTCCTCCGGCTCTTTTCACACATAAAAAATACAAAATAAAATCCTTCCAAGTGTGTCACGAAAAACAAGCTGCAGAAATCTCTTCTTCTGTTTGTTTGTTTGCTCAGTGATCCATACTTCCTCTACAGCAAACAGGCAGCAGCAAAGGTCAACACCACCGCTGCCAATACCGAGTCAGCGTTAAAATACCACAGCTGCGTTACCGACACGGAGCAGAACAACACATGCCGATAGTTTGACTTTCACAAGATGATGTGTTGAGGTATTGACGAGAGGTTTATTGTGAAACAACAAGACCTCATATAAAGTCTCAAACACCGTTTTAGACGCTTTTGTCTGATCTCTTTGTGTTTTGTTTGTCAGTCAGAAGCAGCAGCAGCACATCGATGGGCTTGTAAAGGTTTGATGACTTTTACACTTACGCTGCAATCCAAACTGATTCACTGCAACTGATTCCAGGTTTGTCTTCTTGTTCATTATTCATGGTTTATTTATTATATATATATATATATATATATATATATATATACATATATACATATATATATATATATATATATATATATATATATATATATATATATATGAACTGGGGGTGAACTGACACATTAAGGCCTGAGGCACAGAATCTGGCACAGAGATGAGAAGTGTTTCAGCGCCTTGAAGCAAAGTTATCGAAATGATCTCTCTCTCACACACACACACACACACACACACACGCACACACACACACACACACACACACACACACACACACACACACACACACACGCACGCACGCACGCACACACACACGCACCCACACACACACACACACCCACACACACACACACACACACACGCACACGCACACGCACACACACACACACACGCACCCACACACCTCGCGCCCAAAGGCAGGTAGATATGAGAAGGGTTAGCGTTAGCCCATCACTAGCCTCTGTCAGTCTCAGAGCTGTCAATCATCTCCGAAATATGGGAACACACACACACACACCTGTCTACATACACACAGCTGTCAATCATGTCATGCCCTCAGCTGAAACACAATCAGTGTGAGGGGGGGTCAGAGGTCACGCAGGTGAGAATGTGCCTCTCCATTTCCCAACAGAGAGACAGAGCGAAGAGGAGGAGGAAGAGGAAGAGGAGGAAGAAGAGGAGGAGGTAGAGGAGGAGGAAGAAGAGGAGGTGGAGGAGGAAGAGGAGGAGGTAGAGGAAGAGGAGGTGGAGGAGGAGGAAGAGGAGGAGGAGGAAGAGGAGGAGGTAGAGAAGAGGAGGTGGAGGAGGAGGAAGAGGAGGTAGAGGAGGAGGAGGAGGAAGAGGAAGAGGAGGAGGAAGAGGAGGAGGTAGAGGAGGAGGAGGAAGAGGAGGAGGAAGAGGAGGAGGTGGAAGAGGAGGAAGAGGAGGAGGAGGAAGAGGAGGAGGAAGAGGAGGAGGTAGAGGAGGAAGAGGTGGAGGAGGAGGAAGAGGAAGAGGAGGAAGAAGAGGAGGAGGTAGAGGAGGAGGAAGAAGAGGAGGTAGAGGAGGAA